>NC_134594.1:48274914-48417414 GCF_037038515.1 Microtus pennsylvanicus | reverse complement strand
ATAGACCAGGCTGGGCTTGGAACTCATAGAAATCCTTCTGCTTCTGCCTCCTGAGTGCTGAGTGCTGGGATTAAAGATGTGCACCACCACAGCCTGACTTTTTTGTTTTATCTTATTGCATCTTGTTTTACTATTATCCCTTAGAAGCCTATCTGTTTTCTAATGAGAGACAGAAAAGAGGTAGATACTGATGGGAGGGGAGGTGGGGGGCTGGGAGGAGTAGAAAAGAGAAAACTATAATCAAGATATATAGTACATGAGAATAAAAATTATTTTTAATAAAAGGAAAAATGTGAACATGGTATAAACATTTAAAGAAATTAAAAAAAAAACATTAAAAAAAGAAACGTGCCCTTACTTACTTGTTTTGTTTCTTTACCATTAATGGAAATCTGTATAGGCTAAATTAGTAAGAATAGACATATATTAAGTACCAGGCAACTTAGCTTCCCGGCACAGGCAAAGCTATTGAGTTTAACCCCTTGACCGTCTGCAGGTGTGCTGAACAGGGCGTTCCCTGTGCAGCGGGTGGAAAATGAGAGGCAGAGGTGGGAAAACTGTTGGGCAGCCAGCCGGGAAGACAGACCAATGAATCATCTCAACCGTCTGTGTTGGGGAAGAAACAGTATCCCGACCAGGTCTGATGGGGAGGTCAAGTTCTGGAAAGTTCTTCAGCAGCGGCTTTGGGAGGCAATTTCCTTGGTAGGTGGGGAGAAAAGAAGCAATAGTTCATGCACCAGGGAGAAGAGGTGTGTGGGGTGTGAGCAGCGCAAAGGAGTGGAAAACTCAGACCAAATTGGTTTTGAAGCAGCTTAGACTGTTGCTTTTGGCAGACGCGAACAAGGTTTCTCTTGGTCCCTTAACTGAGGATGAGGGACTACCTAGAGCTGGAGAATAACGATCTAAACTGTGTGTGGGCTCTGAGAGTTAATACAGGGCTTCCTGTTACAGTAAACTTTAAAACTAAATGAAGCTTTAGTCCGGTGCAGGGCCTGACTTTTGTCTGGTCCGTCTCCTTGGCACCCACACCACGCAGCTGAGTCACCTTTCTGGGGCATAGTGGATCTTTATCAGGAGCTGGCATTTCCCATGCAATTCAGGAGCGAGAGCCCGGGAAGAGCGTCTCCTCTCCAACCTTCAGTTGTTGGACTCGGCAGTGCCTTTGAAACTTTCTGCTGTCAATGTCGCACCTTTAACAAATCCATGGCTGGCTGACTTGGGTATTGAGGGCTCAAAGCCTCTCTGTCCCAGGGACATCAACATGAGGAAATGGAGAGAAAAGTCAGACTGTTGCCCACAGCTGCATGGGAACAAGAACCCTGCTAGGAGACAGCCGCCTCTGTGAGAGCCCGCTTCACAAACCTTACAGAGTTTAAAAAGAACAAGTTGTCCACAAACACATATACACACACGCGCACACACACAGACACACACCTCTTTCTTGACTTAAAAAGAAAAGTGATTCACTCCAAAAGCATATGAGAAAGTAAAACTGATGGAATTTGCTTTCTACTCTCCACAGGCTTTAACATAAGCAAGGAGAAGGGAGGTGGCAAGAAATCTAATACTGCTAGAAGGAACTGCTTAGGGTGGGGACAGACATAGAAAATGAGCGGCTCCAGGAAAGCCCTTCTGTTGATTGTTTTATTGCTTTGACCGATCACTTTCTTAGAAGCCACAAGACGAACTGGTCCAGTTTGTTTTCAGAGCTGGAAGTAAATGCTTCTGTAGCTAGCTCCCAGCTCGGCAGCGTTTCCACCTGGAATATCATTTAAGAATTTGGCTAGATCTCAGTGATTTATGTTTAGCAAATAAGATTATCTTCAGCTTCCTATTGTGAGGGAGCAATTGGTTTGGGGTTTAGTTGCTGCTTTTCAGCCTTTTTTAATTGCTTCTTCAAGGTAGCACTGTGTTAATCTCCCTGATTTATCTCCAGTGTCGACTTGCAGCCGTGGTTTCTAATGCACCAAGTAGAACAACGTTGAAGCAGGATGGCTTACAGTGTTAATACCTTTGTTGTGGAGTGATCCCAAGCTACAGCTGTGCACTAATGCTGCTGGGGGGAATGAGGAAGATTTTTCATACACTTGGAGTTAGCATCTTACATCTTTTGCATATTGAGTCGGCTTCTTATTTATTTTATGGATACTGTGAAATAAAGGGAATCTTAAGATAGCTATTTTAAACTCATAATTTTCATATTTTAAGAATTTAATTTTCTTTCAATATAGTGGAATATTTATTTTTGAAATTATATCTACCAAAAGTACGTTTCTTTTAAAAGGTGAGGGTATATTATTATGGCAATATGATTACTGACATTATTGAAATGTAGGTACATTTGAAAATATGTTCTACACTTGTATAGTTTGTAGAGGTCCCAGGGTAAAGATCTTTTTAGGTTTAAGTTTGTGAGAAATAAAAATTTTAGCAAAGAAAGGGTTATTCTCCAAAGCTGAAAAAAATTTTTTTTGAAACATACAATGTAGGAATACTGTATATCATATATTTGGTAATCTGGGAGATAAAATAGTTACTCACATTTAGTTAGTAAATCTTTGCTCCACTACCAACCATGGCCACCTCTTACTACATGTTGTTGACTACCTCTTCCTAAACTAGCACAGATTTTACATTACACACCTATTGCACACCTGGTGTACAGTATCTGCCAAACAAAAGATAAAGTATCGAGGTCACTCTGTCAGCTCTAGCCGCTATTTTGAATGCAGTTGAATCTCAAACTGCTGATGATACCCTGGCAGCCAGCCATACAGTTGTCATCTTGTCTCATTAGTTAATCTCGTCCTGTCAAGATCAGGTTTTCTAGTCCTTTTTTAATTGCCTGCTCAACAGTTTCAGAATCTGCTGAGGAACTTAAGACGGTGATAAGTGTGGACCAAGGACACATGAAGTAAAAGCTGTGAAGAGCGAGGCACTCACTGAGGGAGCACATGAAGAGATGATGATTCCGAGGCCGTGGGGAGGAATGGAAGAGTTCTGAAGCATTTGTAGCCAAGCAAACGGGACGGTGCTTAGACCGTATAGTTATATGAGAATATGTTGAAGGTTATGTGACTGGCATAAGCATTTTTCTTTGTGCGTTTTTGTATTTAAACATGCTGTATCTTCCAGGAAATAGAGGCCAAGTCTTAGAATGCTGGAAGGCTGAATAAAACCAGATGGAGGTGGGATATGGGGAAAGACACAAAGTAGGGTACTCACTTAACTGAAAATGATGGTGACATGGTGAAGGACAGACAGTGTTAGTAGGTTAGGGCACCTTCATGAGTAGATAATTCCAATGTACCAGGAAAATAAGTAAGTCCTCCTAGAAGGTCCCACCCCTTCCTTTGCCCACCACAGATGGTTTTGAGGGCTAGCATTATGGGTGACTTATATATTCAATCTCTTAATATGCCCATCTGCCTCCCGATTCCTCCTCATTTTTCCTTCCAACTGTGATGGTGTTGTGGGTCAAAGTAATGATTCTGGTGCTTTATATTCTCTGTAGCCAGTAGTTTACAAGTGCATGCTATAAAGCAAAGGTTTAGCTGGGCCGTGAGTGACATTATTAGCATCAGTTGATGACAGTAAGCCACCAGTATGTGGCATCTTCTTTTGGACACAGTATCACATGAAATTGCGAAGACCTTGGTTTCTAAAGGGATCTGTACTACTGGACAAGATTAAATAAAGGTGATTACCCCTGCAGCAGGTTTGTTCTTAAAATCCCCTTACAGAGGGACTCAGTGGCTGCCTTTGGTGGATTTGGAAGTTCCTGGGAATGAGGTCTAGACACTAACATGATTTAACTGGTCGTTACTCATGTTCATGCTTTCTGTATCTCTCTGGGAGCCTCCTGGGCTAGTTTGTAATTTTTTTGTAATGGCTTATCAAATCTTTGTTTGTTGGGTTCATTTTCTATTTCTGCTAGAATTCTTGAGGAATTTCAACTTAGAGAAGGGAACATTTATTTTTGCTCATAGTTTCAGAGATTCCAGTCATTGGTTTCTTAGATGTATTTTTTTTAGTAGTGGCAGTGAGGTGTCATGGTGGGGAAGGGTATGGTGGAACAAAGTTGCTTTGCCTCATGGAAGCCAGGGAGGTGAAAGGGTCAGGACAAGATATAATCCCCAGTGAAATGCTCCACAATAACCTCTTTCCTTTAGGGTTCTGCTGCCCAAATTTTTTATCACCTCCCAATCTATCACTAAGTTAGGAACATATCTGTGGGTTCAGATATGTGCAACCTGAAGCCCATCAGTTGCATGCGGCAAAGGATGGATGTGGACCTTAATGTAAAATTGTAAACTTACTTATAGCATTATGAAATTTTTGTATGTGTGTTTTTTTTTAAAAAAAAAGAAAAAACTCGACGGTGTGTTTTTCAACCATGAGCTTGATGGATGATAATACCTTGTCACAATGTCAAGAAGATGTGGTAAGAGCCCTCGTGAGCCAGGGGTTTCCACAAAGTTCTCTACTTCTGATCATTGTGGGGTTATTGAACAACCTTCCAACATACAAGTCTTTGGGGGGCACATTTCAGATCTAAACCATACTAGCTGCTGTACAGTAGAATCAGAAATAGAAGGGTCCGGGTATAATTAAATTCAGTGGTTGCTTAAAAACCTCTTGTTATTCCTACAAAAGAATGGCAGTATTATCAGTAAAAATGTAAATAATTTATGCCAGTATGTTAGCTGGAGAAAAGCTGGACTTCTGGTTCAGAGAGGAGCAGAGATGAAAGTTAAAGCCACCATCATTTCTTTACTTCCCTCCTACCCCAACCCTTGAGGTATCTGGCATTCTGTGGAGCTCAATTTGCAAACCACAGCTCATGCAGCCAGGAAAGGGATTTCTAAGTGGTTGAGTAAATCCTCAGAACATCAATTTGCTGAGTATTGTTTCCTGGGGGTGAAAATTTATACAAAACCACTCCAATTCCTTCCTCTGTATCTGTCCGTGGTGAGTTTCCAACAGCTATTGCCAGTTATCAGGAAACTCACTGTGTGCCTTGAATATTAAGTGGGCGCCACCAGTGAGGGACTGGTTTGGATGACAGAGTGGTACCGCCTGCCTTTTAAGTTTGCTTTGGTCTCTAGATGGGGGTGTGAAAGCGCTTAAGAGGTTGAGATATTCTAAGTGAGTCGAACTCCAATTATATAGGTTGGTGTAATGGCTAAAGTTAATTGTCAGCTTCTCAGGATCTGGTTCTGGCTGTTGTGGGATATTAGTTAAAGATGTGTTACATTCTTTTAAGCTGTGGGATATTTGTTTACTGATACAAAGATGCATTTGTATTCTTTTATGTTGCATTTGGTTAACTCTGTGAGGCTGCGTTACCTTGCCTTCCTAAAACACCTGATTGGTATAATAAAGAGCTGAATGGCCAATAACTAGTTGGGAGAGGGATAGGTTGGGCTTCCAGGTAGAGAATAAACAGAATGAGAAAAAGAGAAAAAAGAGCAAGAAAAGGAGGAGAAAGACTCTAGGGGCCAGCCACCCCGCAACACAAGCAGCCGCCGAATAAGAAGTAAAAAATGAAATATAGAACAGAGAAAGGTAAAAGCCTAGAGGCAAAAGGTAGATAGAATAATTTAGGAAGAGCTGGTTAGAAATAAGCCAAGCTAAGTCCTGGCATTTATAAGTAGTAATAAGTCTCTGTGTGATTATTTGGGAGCTGGATGGGGGGCCCTCAAAGAGTAGAGTAAAAAACAAAGTTGTCGCAGGCCTCTGGTCATGCCTTTGAGGATTGTCTAGAAAGGTCTGGTCTTGATCGGGTTGATGACTTGGGAGGATGCCTCTTAACCATGGATGGGGCCACTCCCTTAGAGGGAATCTAGGACTATATAGAGTGGAAAAGTTCCCTTGTGCCCTGGGATTCATCTTTCTATGCTCTCTGACTATGGATTTGATGTCATCATCTGCCTCAGGCTTCCTGTCTTGAATCCCTGCCATGATAAACTTTACCTTGAACTGTGAGCTGAAATAAACCCTTCTATGAGTTGCATTTGTTGGGATTCTTTACTGCAGCCACAAAAACAAAGGCATGGAAAAGGAAAAGAAAGCATGACCTTTGGTGACTCTCAGAGTTGGATCTGGGAATACAAGCACCAGTCTCCCCTTAGAACCTGTCACAGTCCATGTTCCCAGAACTGCTGAATCAGAATCTTCTTGGGTAGAGCCTAGAAATTCACATTTAATAAACTGGGTGTTTCTGTTGCAAACGCTTGAGAAGAGCTAGTTTCAGTAAGTGATGATGCTAAGGGCTGGCCTGGGTGCCTCATCCTGTTTCCCTTCCTTTAACATGCTTCTTGGGTTTCTGTGGAAATTCAGTATTTAAAAAGTTATGTTCAGGATCAAGCAACTCTATATTCAGTACACATCCTCTAGCCCAGGCCTCTGGCTTAATGGTTAGCTGCACCCTGTTCTGAAGAGAATCTGAAACAGGCTACTGGTTGTGTATAAACATATGTTCCTAGACGATGCTTTAATTGGGGAGCCTGCTTTTCAAAGAAAGCGACTTTTCTGTTTGATATATGAAGACCTGATTTGTTTGAAAACTGCCTAGAATCCCTAGGATTTTCAACTTTGTTTCTCTAGCAGGGTCTGATGGGGGTTTTTCTCAGCACAGAACCTGTGAGACCTCAATCATCTTGGCCAGGACACTTTTTATAAGCCTATTCTTTTGTATTCTGTGTTTATGGTTACTTAGATAGCCACTCAGTAGGCTGTAACTGACAATTCCTAGCTTGTGGTCACAAGGCCCACCCCTGATAACAGAAAAATAAGCTTTAGGGCTGGGGGTGTAGATCAGTGGTGGAGCATATCATATCTGGGATGTATTTGATCCTCATCAGCATACAAACAGAAAAGCTTGAGCATATGGGTGCATGTGTGTGTGCGTGTGTGCATGCCTATGTATGTGCGCACCTGTGTGTGTGTGTGTGTGCATGCCTGTGTATGTGCGCACCTGTGTGTGTGTGTGTGTGCATGTCTGTGTATGTGCGCACATGTGTGTGTGTGTGTGCATGCCTGTGTATGTGCGCACCTGTGTGTGTGTATGTGTGCATGCCTGTGTATGTGCGCACCTGTGTGTGTGTATGTGTGCATGCCTGTGTATGTGCGCACCTGTGTGTGTGTGTGCATGCCTGTGTATGTGCGCACCTGTGTGTGTGTATGTGTGCATGCCTGTGTATGTGCGCACCTGTGTGTGTGTGTGTGTGCATGCCTGTGTATGTGCGCACCTGTGTGTGTGTATGTGTGCATGCCTGTGTATGTGCGCACCTGTGTGTGTGTGTGCATGCCTGTGTATGTGCGCACCTGTGTGTGTGTATGTGTGCATGCCTGTGTATGTGCGCACCTGTGTGTGTGTGTGCATGCCTGTGTATGTGCGCACCTGTGTGTGTGTGTGCATGCCTGTGTATGTGCGCACCTGTGTGTGTGTGTGTGCATGCCTGTGTATGTGCGCACCTGTGTGTGTGTGTGCGCATGCCTGTGTATGTGCGCACCTGTGTGTGTGTGTGCATGCCTGTGTATGTGCGCACCTGTGTGTGTATGTGTGCATGCCTGTGTATGTGCGCACCTGTGTGTGTGTGTGCATGCCTGTGTATGTGCGCACCTGTGTGTGTGTGTGTGTGTGCATGCCTGTGTATGTGCGCACCTGTGTGTGTGTGTGCATGCCTGTGAATGTGCGCACCTGTGTGTGTGTATGTGTGCATGCCTGTGTATGTGCGCACCTGTGTGTGTGTATGTGTGCATGCCTGTGTATGTGCGCACCTGTGTGTGTATGTGTGCATGCCTATGTATGTGCGCACCTGTGTGTGCATGCTTGTGCGCATGCCTGTGTATGTGCGCACCTGTGTGTGTGTGTGCATGCCTGTGTATGTGCGCACCTGTGTGTGTGTGTGCATGCCTGTGTATGTGCGCACCTGTGTGTGTTTGTGCATGCCTGTGTATGTGCGCACCTGTGTGTGTATGTGTGTATGCCTGTGTATGTGCGCACCTGTGTGTGTGTGTGTGCATGCCTGTGTATGTGCGCACCTGTGTGTGTGTATGTGTGCATGCCTGTGTATGTGCGCACCTGTGTGTGTGTATGTGTGCATGCCTGTGTATGTGCGCACCTGTGTGTGTGTATGTGTGCATGCCTGTGTATGTGCGCACCTGTGTGTGTGTATGTGTGCATGCCTGTGTATGTGCGCACCTGTGTGTGTGTGTGCATGCCTGTGTATGTGCGCACCTGTGTGTGTGTGTGCATGCCTGTGTATGTGCGCACCTGTGTGTGTGTGTATGTGTGCATGCCTGTGTATGTGCGCACCTGTGTGTGCATGCTTGTGCGCATGCCTGTGTATGTGCGCACCCTGTGTGTGTGTGTGCATGCCTGTGTATGTGCGCACCTGTGTGTGTGTGTATGTGTGCATGCCTGTGTATGTGCGCACCTGTGTGTGTGTATGTGTGCATGCCTGTGTATGTGCGCACCTGTGTGTGTGTGTGCATGCCTGTGTATGTGCGCACCTGTGTGTGTGTATGTGTGCATGCCTGTGTATGTGCGCACCTGTGTGTGTGTATGTGTGCATGCCTGTGTATGTGCGCACCTGTGTGTGTGTGTGTGTGCATGCCTGTGTATGTGCGCACCTATGTGTGTGTGTGTGTGCATGCCTGTGTATGTGCGCACCTGTGTGTTGTGTGCATGCCTATGTATGTGCGCACCTGTGTGTGCATGCTTGTGCGCATGCCTGTGTATGTGCGCACCTGTGTGTGTGTGTGCATGCCTGTGTATGTGCGCACCTGTGTGTGTGTGTGTGTGTGCATGCCTGTGTATGTGCGCACCTGTGTGTGTGTGTGTGTGCATGCCTGTGTATGTGCGCACCTGTGTGTGTGTATGTGTGCATGCCTGTGTATGTGCGCACCTGTGTGTGTGTATGTGTGCATGCCTGTTTATGTGCGCACCTGTGTGTGTGTATGTGTGCATGCCTGTGTATGTGCGCACCTGTGTGTGTGTGTGCATGCCTGTGTATGTGCGCACCTGTGTATGTGCGCACCTGTGTGTGTGTGTGCATGCCTGTGTATGTGCGCACCTGTGTGTGTGTGTGTGTGCATGCCTGTGTATGTGCGCACCTGTGTGTGTGTGTATGTGTGCATGCCTGTGTATGTGCGCACCTGTGTGTGTGTGCCCGTGCATGTAAAATGGTCTATAATTTTCAGCAGGTTCTGGCAAGGATCTACTCTCTGCACTCACTACATCACTTCCCCCACCCAAAAAAGCAGATTAACTATTTTTATAGGATCAAGTTTTCCAAGCCCCTTGGTTCAGAGGCGGCAGCCCTGTTTCTGTCCTAGCTGTATACATGAAGTAGAGCAAGACTGTCTCAGCACTGGTGCGATCTCGCTTTTGTGCTGTTGAATTTGGGAAGAGCGCACAGGTGTTGCTGTCGTCTTCAGTAATGCACTGTGTGGGACTTCCTGCTACATGTAGTCATTTATGCTAAGGTTTTAAAACATTTTGGAATTTCATAGATGAATGTGTTTACATCATTCCTATACCTTCCTCTTCTCCCTCCAACTTCTCCTCTGTCCTGCCTCGCTCCCTCTGGAGTTCATGACTTCTATAATTGTTGTTACTCATATGTAAAACCTACTGAGATCATTTAGTGTTTTCCACTTGTACTTGTGTTTTAGGGTAACAGTCTGGGATTTGATAACCTATCTGGGACCTGTTCCTGAAGAATGTGGGTTCTCCTTCTCCTAACAGCCACTGACAATCTGTAACTCTTCATCAAGAAATGGAGCCTTGTGGAATTTCCCCCATCCAATGGACATGGCCATTTTGCAGGTCTTGTTTAGGCGGCCATGTTGTTGAGATTTAATGGCTGTAGCATCCCTGTCGTGTCTAGGAGGTATTATAGGAGTCCTGCTCCTGTAGCTCTTACGGTCTTTCCATTTCTCTTGCATGGTGTTCCCCGAGCCTTACCTGTAGGGGTGGGTGCTCCGTGCTTGTTTATTCTCTGCGTTTGACCAGATGTGGATCTCTGTAGTAGCCTCCATGTATTGTAAAACCAAGCTTCTCTGATGAGGTCTGAGAGTTACTTATCTGTGGGTATAAGGGTAAGTACTTAGTATACACTTGGAACAGTGGGTAGTGGACTAGGTTTAGAAAAAGTGGTTTTGTTTGTTTTCAGACAGGCTCTCTCTGTATCTCTGGCTGTCATGGAACTCATTATCACTATGTAGACCAGGTTATCCTGGAACTCACAGAGACCCATCTGCCTTTGCCTCCCAAGCAATTGGGATTAAAGGCCTGGGTCACCGCATTGGCCTAAAGTTTGTTTTTATGGTTTATTTTATGTGTTTGGGTGTTTTGCCTGCATGCATGTATGTGAACCACGTGTGTACCTGGTGTCTGCAGAGGCACCCCTAGAAATTGAGTTTCACAGGTGTTTGTGAGCTGCTGTGTGGGTGCTGGGAATCAAACCTGGTCCTCTGGAATAGCAGCAAGGGCTCTTAATCTCTACTCCTTCTATCCAGTCCCCAGAGTTTATTTTTAAAGTTCAATCTTGTGAGGTGTACAGAGCAGACAAGATCACTCCTATTTATAGTGGTGCTCTGAGGCCAGTAGTGAGAGGGAAACAGCGTGACTATGTTTGCTTACTGTGTAAAAGCTTGGATGAGCCCACTGGGCTCGTGCTCTAGTTTCTAACTGGTCTAAGCTGACGGGGGTGGGAGAGGGGAGCTCAGCCTTAGAGCATGGCATACGCAAGGTCCTGTGTTCCACAGCTGGTACAGGAGCAGAAAGAAAGGGTAGAAGAAAGAGAAGTCTCCAAATTCACTGTGCCTGAGCCTGCTTGTCAGCATGGCTATGATCTAGCTCTATAGCGGTTCTCAACCTGTGAGGCATGACCCTTTGTGGGGTCGGTAGACCCTGTCATAGAGTCGCCTAAGACCCTTGGAAAACACAGGTATTTACATTGCAATTCACAGTAATAGCAAAATTACAGCCATGAAGTAGCAACAAAATAATTTTATAGGTAGGGTCACAACAACGTGTGGAACTGTATTAAAGGTCGCAGAATTAGAAATCATGTTAAAATGTGCATTTCTTTCTGCTATTTCTTATTTAATTTTTTGAGAGAGCAAAATTCTATAGATTTAATTTCCTTGTTTCTAAGTCTGGTAAAAGTTGGCCCCAGCCCCTCTTCTTCTGTTCTCTAACAAAATCCCGCCGACCTGTTTTTCAGCTTGTTAGGTCAGGAGAGGGCAAACCCCTGGCAGCTGGTAGCATCACCTCATCCTCACCGTTCTTCGGGTTTCGGAGACCAGTGCTCTCGTGATGTACATTACATCGCTTTAAAATTGCACATAAAAGTTTGCCATGGAAGAGCGGCGAATGTAAGATAAATTGGGAAGGTTAAGGGGGAAATGTTCTGAGAGCATCTCATAAATGAATTCTCATCATAAAAGCACAGTGCTTTCTCCGAGTGACAAATTAACTGGAGTCTTGTGCTCTGCATTTCTAAGTAATGTGCAGCAGGGTAATTCCATCTGTGCTCAAGCCAGAGGTCACAGCCTCTGCTTCTTCCGCTTGTGCGGTTTGCTGAACAGTGTAGGAAATGGGGTTCTTTGTAGGTAGGCATTTCATGTGCTCTGATTTTGTGAATTTGGGCTGGTGTCTGTGATGAGGCTTGGGCTAGTGCATTTTCCAGCAAGAGTACTGTACTTAGTTGTCTTGGCAAGAGTCTCCTCTGGCTTGTATTAGCTTTAGTTCCCCGTTAGCTGGTGGGTAGGAAATGCATTTGTAGGTGGTGGTCTCTCGCAAGCTATTAAGGGGTTTGATAACTCTGAGGTAGATAGCTTTGTCAAGAATGTGCATATTAATGCCATGTGGGCATTTTTCTGTAGCTGGATAGAGAATATCTATTAGTTTTAGGGTTTTCACTGAGGTTTGTGGAACGTAATGCAGGTGAGAAGGGTTTCCTGCCCTGCCTTCTCGCGGTCCTCTAGTCCGACCGGGTGGTCCGTGTGAGAGCTGTGTTTGTCTGGTCACTGGTGTTCGTATTATGACTTTAGGCTGGGGAATTGATGGTAATATCTTTGCTCTTTGCATTCCTCTAAGGTTTTGCTTTCCTTCGTTTGGCCTGTGGCCACACTGTGTTTCTGCTCCATAAGTTTACTCTACGGCAAAGAGACAGTGGGCATGATGTTAGTCCATGGCCCCAGATGCTGGCCTGAGTAGATTTGGCCTTTCTGAGTTGGCGCATGATGACAAAGATCACAGTTGCACCTGAATGAGGCTCTTTTGTTTTTGTCTGGGAGGGTAGGGGTGTAGTGTGTGGGGATCTGAGAGGGCATATACAGAAAGGTCACCGAGGGAGGGTGAGGCTTGGGGTCAGGGCTAGAGAGCTTGATGCTAGCCAATCTCCCAGCCTGTGATGGGAATCTTTGTTTCTAGGGAGCAGGATCTGATAATCAGAGATTATTTTAGGAGGGAGCCTGAAGTAAAACTGGCTCTGGATTTCCCTCAAGTTTTCTTTTCTGAACTGGGATTCACTTATGTATCCCAGGCTAGCTTCAAAAGAAAGCCAAACTCAGCAATTCTCCTGCCTCTACTTCCCAATTTATGGGATTACAGTTGTGAGTTACTCTGACAACCTCTGAAGTTCCTATAACTCTGGATTTTTTCTGGTGACCATCATTTTTTTTTCTTTAAAATTTTTAATTTAATTTTTTTCCAATAAGAAAACAAAACCAAAACAGCCCTCTAAATCTCTGCTTTTGGTAGTGGAAGCTGGTATGACAGAATGAATTTGCATATAAATAGAACAGGTAAATCCAATTACTCGAGGCTATGATGGGAGGAGCTAGGGCTGGTTGTTTTTTTGTCAGCTGACATAAACTAGAGTCATCTGAGAGGAGGAAACACCAACTGAGAAAATTTTCCTATCAGACTGGTCTGTAGTCAGATCTGTGGGGCGTTTTCTTGATTCATAATGAAGATGGGAAGGCCCAGCCCTGCTGTGGACAATGCCAGCCCTGGGCAGGTGGTCCTGGGTTGTGTAAGAAAGGCAAGAGCAAGCCAGGAGGAGCAATCTGCCACGACCCCTGCTTCAGTTCCTTCCTTTAGTTTCCTGCCTTGAGCTGCTGTTCTGATGTCTCTGACTGTCACAGAGGAAACAGACCTCTCCTCCCCAAGTGTTTTGGTCATGGCATTCATCACAGCAACAGAAAGCAAACCAAGACAATCTGGGCTTTTCTTTAGATTTATTTATTCACGTGTATGTGTGTCTGTATGAGTACATGTCATATGTAGGCTACAAGAGGGTGTCAGATCTCCTGAAGTGGGAGTTACAGTCATTTGTAAGCTAAGTCCTCTAGAAGAGCAGGGAGTTGTTAACCACGGAACCATCTTTCCAACATCTGGTTTGTGGTTTTGATCTTTTATTTGTTGTGATAATTTCATACATGAATTCTGTATTTACACCACTTCCATTCCTCCCTCTTCCCCTTTCAGCTCTTTGAGACTCCCTTCCCTTATACCCTCTCATGTTCATGGCCTGTTTCTGTTTTGTTTTGCAGTGCCTTGTTTTCTCATTTCAATGTTTGTGTGTGTTTGTGTGTGTGTGTGTTAGAGATTGCATACAAAAGTTGGGACGTTGTCAGCCACTTACAGCTGTGAACATTTCCTGCTTCCATGATTGAAAAGCACCAGTGGATGTGGTGATGTTGTTAGTGTATTTGTTGGGACGACAGAACAGCATATTCATAGGTTGACATGAATAAGCCACTTTTGAATGTTGGAGTGATTCTGCCAAGCCTATTCTTCCTGTGAGTCTGTGTATATGTTGGGGACTGTGGAGCCCCAGACCCTGAATTTCCTGTAAACAACTTGTTTTCTATGCTTGCAGCTGCTCTGAGCAAAACAGCTTGTTTTTCTGTGTTTGCAGCTGCTCTGAGCACAAGGCAGGGGAGTGAGTGGTTTCTGGTGGGTTTTCAGCTGAAAATCCTGAGTGCGAGTGTGTGGCCATTGGTCAGGGAAGGCACTATATAAGTTTTCCTGGAGCACAATAAAGTTGGCATTCTTGGGGAATTCAAGGATGATCCGTCTCTCTCTGTTGGTGTATTTCAGTCTCCAGCCCCTTACCCGGTTCAGGAACCGTCCCCGTAGTGAAAGCGGGTGCTACGAGGCCTACTACCATAGCAGAGTGCAGAACAGGCAGAGTGCACTACATGTATAGGCGGACTTTTCTTTCCCGCCTAATAACTGACACAGAGACTTAATATTAATTATAAATGCTTGGCTAATAGCTCAGATTTATTACTAAGTAGCTCTTACAACTTAAGTTAACCCGTTTCTATTAATCCACATTCTACCACATGGCATTACCTCTCTTTCATCTCGCACCTCCTATTTTCTGTCTGTGTCTGGCTGGTGACTCCCCTAATTCTGCCCTTCTTCCCAGTGTCTGGTTCTCCCTCCTAACCTTATCCTGTCCAGTTACTGACCAGTCAACTTCTTTATTAAACCAATCCCAGCAACATATATTTACACAGTAAAGGAATATTTCACATCTGTGCATGCGTGACCATAGCACAATAACTCAAGTATGTTCAATTGCATGTGTTCCATTCTCGTATGATTTCCCTCTTTCCCCTCCAAAGAGCCCAAGCCAAAGAAAAAGTGCACTTCCTATTTCCTTTTCTTAGAAGTTTCTTGAAACACAGATCCCCTCTGTTTTTCTCATTGCTAAAACCTCTTCCCTATTTGTAAATGATAATAATGGTCCCTTTTCCTCCGATAATCATAAACAAGAGATGGACTGGATGATATTTATAATCTCTAGAACCCTTAGATAAAGGGCAAACTGATAGTATTAATCAAGATGGATAAACTACTTTGCTGCATTAAGTTCTGTCTTTTCCCCTTCCTTCTCTCTCTCCCCCCCCCCTACTTATCCCTCCCATATCCTAATCTCTCTCTCTTCAAGGTCTCATGTAGCCTAGGCTGCCATTGAACCCTGCATAGAGCTGAAGATGACTGTGAGCTCCTGATTCTCCTGCCTCTTTATCTTCTGAGTGTTGGGATTACATGTGTGTACTTCTATGTCTGGTATATGTGGGTCTGGGGATCAAACTTAGGGCTGTAATACAAGCTAGGCAAGCGCTCTACCATCTGACCTACACTGCCAGAGTCATAAGCTGTGTTTCTTGAAGGTGAGTTTTTCTCAATTGCTTACTTTTTTTAAAAAAAAATTTAAGACTAGGCTTTATTTAAAAAAAAAATAGCAAATGCTGTTTAGATTCACTGCTTCCCAATTCTAAGGCCTTTCTGAATTGTTGTCATAGCCCCTAACTTAATGAAGTATGACGTTTTTAAAAATATTACTTTAAAAGTTCTTTGGCCCATTATGTGTGAAAAATGACTTTAGTTCACTTCGATAACCTATTAAAATTTTTGAAACATTTGAGTCAAGTGCTAGACTATGGTTTTCACAGTGAAATTTAAAATCTTAGTTTTCTCTTGTCACTCTGTGTGCAGACTTGAGGACAAGCACACCTGACGGCACCTCACAGTTACACAGGAAGACCCCTTTCTTCCTGACGGCACTTCACAGTTACACAGGAAGACCCTTTCTTCCTGACGGCACTTCACAGTTACACAGAAAGACCCCTTTCTTCCTGACGGCACCTCACAGTTACACAGGAAGACCCCTTTCTTCCTGACGGCACCTCACAGTTACACAGGAAGACCCCTTTCTTCCTGACGGCACCTCACAGTTACACAGGAAGACCCCTTTCTTCCTGACGGCACTTCACAGTTACACAGGAAGACCCCTTTCTTCCTGACGGCACTTCACAGTTACACAGGAAGACCCCTTTCTTCCTGACGGCACTTCACAGTTACACAGGAAGACCCCTTTCTTCCTGACGGCACTTCACAGTTACACAGGAAGACCCCTTCTTCCTGACGGCACTTCACAGTTACACAGAAAGACCCCTTCTTCCTGACGGCACTTCACAGTTACACAGAAAGACCCCTTCTTCCTGACGGCACTTCACAGTTACACAGAAAGACCCCTTCTTCCTGACGGCACTTCACAGTTACACAGAAAGACCCTTTCTTCCTCGTGACCTCGATGGCTGGGAAAGCCAACGAGTCAGTCCACAGAGTGGCATGAGAGGCTGGAGAGTTGCTGGATGCCCTGAAATCTGCTCCTCCCCATCTATGGCTTACAGGATGTAAAAGGCTAAGGGGCAGGGGTCTATTCCGCCTTTGACCAAGGTGAGAGTTTGAGGTGGAAACATCAAGCTGTGCAAAGGCAGTGTTTTGTCATTGTAACTGGGCCTCAGTTTTGCTACCTGTCATTGGAGTTGAAGATTAACGGAAGGTCATATAATCTCACAGCTCATAACGCAGCTCTGAAACGGGTTTTCTTTTGGTTGATGCATTTTAAGTAATTGCATATATTTCCCATTAGTTTTACTGCTTTCCATTTACCTTTGAATAGAAGCCAGTAAGGAGAAACTATTAGGAAAGTCTTTTTGTGGCTTTTCTCAAGTAAGTGCTAGCAGAAAACTACTATAATTTGATAGTGAAATGTTGGACAATGATATATTTACTGTTTAGAAATACCACAAGTGAGCTATGCCTCTTCAATCCAGACGTTCAGACATTCAACTGTGTCTCGCTGGCTCACTCTGTGCCTGTTATGTTTTATTTACATCGATGGAATTAAATGTGTCATGTTGCCATATTGCATCAACCCTGAAGTTCCTTAAATATGAGGTTTGATTAAACTCTGAAAACAAATTAAAGATGCTACTCAATATCATGAATGGATGTTTGTGTAGTTTTAGCCTAACGTTACTTTGAGGAAAGAAACGTAAGAAAAACAAGACAAGCAAACCTGTGAGTAGTACCTAACTCTGACTTGACAGTTGAAACCAAAACAGAGTCAACTTTGATGAAAGTTAGTAGCCTTCCTTGTCATCATTGGCAATAACGTAGCTAGATAAGTCTCCTGGGAGGTAGACATTCTAGTACGCATTTCACCAAAATGCTGGTCACCTGGTCCTAAAATATCGAGTTTTATCTCTTGGCTCTTTAAGGACATGCACGGATACTCTGAGCATTATGCTATGCTGCTTGCTCAGAGGATCATGGGTGCTGGGAAGAGAGCTAACTTAGTATGGTGCCTGTAATTTCCAAGAGGTCTTTGGGCAACATCTATGGATGCTTTTCCCTCACTTGTACGTAATCTGTGCCCGGCTTTGCACTGACTGTTGGTGACGCTTTAGTAGTTCTAAGATTGTGTGGCCGTTTTCTGTGACCTAAAACCACGCGTCATTTGTTTTAATGGTTAAAGAAAGAAATGGAAAGTTAGATTAAAGCCGCAGTTGCAGCTTTGCCACTGTGAGATTTTACTTAGCAGGTTCTCTAAGCTTCAGGATTTTCATTTGTTCTTTTCCATTGGCACATGTAATGAATACTAAGATGTTTGAAAGTGTTGGGCCTGTTCTTCAAGCCAGGAAGCTAGAGCAAGGAGCAGAGCGAGTAAAATGTGTCTGTTCTTGGGTCATCTTCCTGCTGGGCACACCGTCTTCTGGCAATATACATAGTCCACCTGGTAGATGGTGACGTGGCTGGAGACAAAAATAAACCAGTCAGGGCAGAACGTACCACGACCCGAAGGCATTTATGTGGGGCAGGCAGGAAAGGCCTCGGTGATGAGGTCACATATGAACAGAAACACGAAGAGGAACGGTGTCGGGACATCTGGGGACAGACAGTCAGGCAACAGTATGTATGGCTGGTGCGGCTTGTTCTCTGAGCCAAGAACAACCTTGGCACACGAGGAGGCCAGTATGGCTGGTGTAGAGTGACTGGGGGCAGGGCATGCAGGATGGGAGGACCCGGTCTAGAGGGCTGCTTAGAAAACTGGGTGAAGTAACACTTTAAGCATGTACTTTGTATGCTTAAAAGGAATAAAACACCATAGCAAATGAGGTCTAAGAATGTAAGAAAATGTAATACCATGAAATTTATTAATGACATTATCTTATTTATTATAAATAGAAAAATGATTATTTTTACAGTAGAGACATTTGATAAAATTCAATATTTATTACTGATTTTGTTTTAAAAAACCTAAAAACATAATAAGAAACTAATCTAGTAATGTAAATTATGTTCATTTTAACCCCTAAATCTTTTCAAACTCATAAAGGAGTTTGAAAACATTGCTAAGTTCAGGACCATATAAGGATAATCCAGTGTCTTCATTTGCCAGGAGTATTTTAGAATCACAAGCCAATGCTTCTGGTCAAGAAAAAAATCAGAAAGGCATACAAACCATTATTGCTGTTGGCAAATAATGGGATATAAAATCCGAACAGAATCAAGTGAAAAAACCAATTATAAAGAATAAGAGCTTCAACTTCAGGAAAACACCAAATGGCCAATGATGCCAGTGCAGGGAAGTGCCCAGGATTGGGAGGCCGCAGCTGCTTCAGCAGAGATTGGGCAGTGGTTTTAGAGGCCACAGTTTTGGTCTGGACCACAGGACTCAGGTAGGTAAAGTCAAAGACAGGAGTGGATCCCTGTCACCAAGCCTGGCCACCTGGTTAAGGACATGAAGGTCAAGTCCCTGGAGGAGATCTGCCTGATCTCTCTGCCCATCAAGGAATCTGACATTATCAACTTTTTACTGGGCACATCCCTAAAGGATGAGATTCTAAAGATCCTGCCAGTGCAGAAGCAGACTTAGGCTGGCCAGAGGTTCCAGGTTCAAGGCTTTTGTTGCTGTTGGGGACTACAATGGTCATGTTAGTTTGGGTGTTAAGTGCTCCAAGGAAGTAGCCACTGCCCCCTGAGAGACCATCATCTTGGCCAAGCTTTCCATTGTCCCTGTGTGGAGAGGCTACTAGGAAAGCAAGATTGGCGAGCCCCACACTGCTCCATGCAAAGTGACAGGCCATTGTGGCTCTGTGTTGGTCTCATCTCTGCCCCCAGAGACACTGGCATAGTCTGTGCTCCTGCTGCTGATGGCCGGTATTGGTGACTGCTACACATCAGCCAGGGGCTGCACTGCCAGCCTGGGCAACTTTGCAAAGGTCATGTTTGATGCCATCTCCAAGAGCTACAGCAGTTGCCTGACCCCTGGCCTCTGGAAAAGGGTCTCCTCATCAGGAATTCACTGGCCATCTGTGAAAACCTGCACCAGACTCTCTGTTCACAGGACCCAGACTCCAGTTGTGGCCACCACATAAGGGCTTTTATGCAAGAAAAATAAAGTGAATTAAATCTGAAAAAAGTAAGATAATAAAAGTATCCTGCTGGCAAGTGTGTCAACACTCATAACTTCTAAATATACTAACAATATCCAGTTATAAGATTGAAGAAAGACAGTCCATTATCATTAAAAGAAATAAAATGCTCAAGATCAAATTAAAATTAAATTAAATTGAGATGGCCCAACAGGTTAGGGTGCCTGTCCTGGAAACCTGTCTACCTGAGTTCAATATCTGGAACCCACATAAGGAAGGAGAAAGCCGACTCCACAAAGTTGCCTTCTGATCTCCACATATATGTCGTGGTATGTGCAGTCATATAGACACGTTAACACACCCATTAAAAATTAAAGAATAAGCAAGCAATATTTATGCTTACATGATGTTGAAGGAGTTGTGGGCTGTGTTCCTGCCACCCAGCTCCCGGCCGCCTGGCTAGCCTATGCCCCAAAATAACAACACACAAACTGTATTCATATAAACACTGCTTGGCCCATTTCTATTAATGTGTGTAGCACCGAGGTGCGCTTACCGGGAAGATCCTAGCCTATTTCCATCCTAGGTTGGAGCTTCATTGCGTCTGCCCTGGAGAGCAGCCTCATCATGTCTCTCTGAGGCGTCTTACCTCACTTCCTCTTCCTCCCAGCATTCTTTTCTGTTTGCTCCACCCACCTATGTTCTAACCTATCAGGGCCAAGGAGTTTCTTTATTAATTAACCAATGACCTTCCTTCATCAACATGAAGTCATTAGTAATGCACTTGAGAGCTTCATAGAGTGGTGAAAAGTTAGGAAAGTTGTCATATTCTTGATTATGGAGATGTCAGTTTTCCTTAAGAAGCTATGTGTTTTGTGTTAGTTTAATAAAAATAAAACAAAACAAAACAAAAAAAACAAAATCAACCAAACAAAAAACAGAAAGAAGGTTTATTTGGGGTGACCAACATCTGATTCTATGTTCACTTGGGAAAATAAGCACAAATAGCTAGAACAGTCTGAGCGATCAGAATCTAGCTTTAGGGTTATAATAATAGAAACGTCAATATCACCACAAGCTTTATCTGACATGGGATAAAGGTGATGTGGCAAATTTTTGAGAGAATGATGTTCTGGTGAATAAATTGAAGAAGGATTATCATGCTACTGTCTGGGGGAAAATTAGTGTTTGGAGCAGTAACCTCAAACATGAAGCCCAAATCAATCTATATTCAATGGAAAATTGAAAAATTAACTAGGTTTGAGAAGAAGATTGGGAAATTATTTTATAACCTTAGAGTATATATGGTATTTTCATAAAACTGAGACATGGAAGAGGTTTGTAACTTTGATTATTGTTATAAAAACCCACCGCAATAAACCCTAAACCAGTTCTGCAGTTTCTATCAGGAATAAGAAAGCTAGAGATAATATTTGCTTTTCACTTCTTATCTGAAGGAACCAGTTTTAGTAATAAGAGCTCCTATAGGTGTATAAGAAAAGTACAAAAGTCTGGTGGGAGAATGGCCAGAGGACACAAAAGTCGTCTACAGGAAGGGAAACGAGTTTCAAACACATGGAGGGATGAATAACTTTACTCATTCTAGGAGATGTGCATGTCATGATTTTATGGAGGAACTACTCATTGGAGTTAGATGAACAGTCATTAAAGTTTTATAATATTTTCAGAGAGAATGAAAATGCAAACCGGTAGCATCTTTTTAGTGGTCAAATTTTACAATATGAAAAGAACCATACTTATTTGACCAGGGGCTTCCATTTTAGAAATTCATTCTTGATACAAATTGTCCTAGATATGCCTACATTAATATAGTCTGTCAAAAATCATTCACATATTTCCATATTACATGCATGAGAAAATGATTTATTTAAAAAAATACACATTATAGTAGTGTTGACAGTCGCTAAAGATTGAAAAGAACTCAAGTGTTCAACTGTGGGATACTCAGCAAATTCTTTATATTATGGATGAACATTAGAAAATGCAGAATCACAAAATACCACTGAACATCTTTAGCTAGTAACTTGTAAACACTGCTAATACATGCTGTTTGGTGAAAATGTGAGGTATGTGTATAGTATTTTTATTTATGTAAAAATATAAGATTTGTTTGACAAATATGGATAATTATTAACCTGTAATTCTTAATAACCTATATAGTTTAGAGACTAAAGTTTCACATTATAAAAATAAGTGATCTGTAACAGATATACAGTATAAGGACAATGACCTCAAAATTGTGACAATATGCAAAAATGTCTTAATCAGAGGTAGAAATGTGTAGTACAATATGGCAAAAATATCCTTAATTTACATCAATATGCAAAATATCCTAAGCAGAAGTAGGACCGTACATACAGTATGACAAAAGTAATCTAAGAATGTACAGACATATTTTAAACAGGGATTGCTGGTCATGGGAGAAGGGAAAGGAACTCGACAGGTAGATGGCAGAGGAATCCTAACCTTGTCAGTGTGGGAGGTCAAAGATCCCAACCTGTCTTTGTCATTCTTCATCTGTTTACTTCTGAATGTTTGAACAGGCCACTTAGCCACCCCGGCTTCAGCTTTATCATGGGTAAATTCAGGGACTGCACTTTGGAGACCACTGTGGACTCTATTTAAGACTTGAGGGTATCATTGGGGCGTGGAAGATTGTCTGTGTAGGTTTCTGCCCATGAATACCATCTATCGCCTGCCCCCAGTGCAGCCATTCTGGGGAAAGAAATTATTCAATAATTAGCTCATAGTCAGCTTCAGGTAATAGGAACTTGTTGAATATTTTTTTTTTGACCGTTTTCTCTGTGTTGGTTGGTTTCTTAATCACCCTTTGGGGAAGCACGTGTTTCTGTCGCAGGTCTCTTGAGACAGTGCTGCAGATGAACCCACGTTTCCTGAGTAAACACCCTGTCCAGTTTCTCTCGCAATGTGTGATGTGGGTTAACCAGCACTGGTGTTCACTTGATGATTTTCTTGTCTTTTTGTGAATCCTGCCTATCAGCAGAATCCTAAACAGCATGGTTGAGGTCTCAATTCACGGGATTTACGCCATCTGGAAATGAGCTTTAAATTTTGTTCCTGTGTTGAAATTAGGGGTGTGACATAGCCATTACAAGGGACGCTGTGAGCCTGAATTTGATTCTGTTATGTGGATGCAAGATGCTTTGTTAGAGGGAAAGTGCTTGCCTGGGGAGAGATCTGAGTGTGACTGAACTGCTAACTGCCCTCTTCCTCCCTTTCCGAGCAGGAGACATATTTTGTTTTTCAATGAGATGACAAGTGAGAGAATTATCAAGACTCGGTGAATTTTAAGAGTCTCCTTTCAATTTCCTCAAGTCCCATTTAACCTTGCTTCTGATATCATTCTGTGCATTACCGTCAAAAGACCAGCTGCCTTTGAAGTCGGGAAGCCCTGCTACTGGCAGAGTCACGATGGTAAAATATAAGCAGCCTCTCAATAGAGTCCTTGCTGATACACAGCAACGCCTTATTATGTGTGTAAAAGCAACATGCATGGGGCGGATATATGATAATGGACACGGAGAGGAAGAATTGGTCTCATGAATTAGGGATGCCCTTTCATAATTCATGAGCCGCAGGCCGAGGAAAGACTTGAAATCACCTGGAAAGCATCTGGAAGCAGTCTGTAATTTAAGAGGCAGCCAAAGAGCCTGTGTTTCTCCAGTCCGTGATGATAAAATTGCTTGTGTGGGATTGTGGAGGGAGTTACTTGTTACTAGCAAAACTTCTCACCATTGAATGCTCCAAAATTGGATCGTGAGGTGTTGCTGTCCTGGGTACTTAGTAAGAGATTGGTTGATTTAAGTGAAGAAGGTGGGTTAGGGTTTATTTCTTTGCCCGTGAAACATCTGTTCACTCCAGTCTTCACACAGGAGTGTTACTGGTTACTACCAGAGTGTGTCCAGATTTGAAGACTAAAGCTTCTTTCTCTATAGTATGGATGACATTTACTCATCTTATTATAAACTCGGAAGAGTACTAATAGCTGACAGAATGATGTGAAATGAATTATTGTAGTAGCAAATTTAGTTGACTGTTTGTCACTAAGCATTTAAATGTGTTCCATTATTAAAAGTACTTCCTATTTTCTTAATATTTTCCCTTGTACATTTTCTCCAGCTTTTCATCCATTGTGATGTTGAGTAACAGTTTGTGATTTTGCCTGGTATTTACACTGGCCTTTGCCTTTCATGCCTCTAAGCACTGGGGGTTCGTCATTTTCGATATTCTTATTTTTGTCTGTAGACCTCCATCTTGTTGTGTTGTATAGTAGGGGTAGTCATGTGTCTGTTGTAAAACTCACCTTTCTGTTAGGCCCAATGATAGTAAACACACGTCTAAGAACAAGGTAGACTTTGGGCAGGGGAGAGCAAAAAAATAAGCTTTTTGTTTTTCATATCTAAATAAGTACTAGGGGACGTTTATTAGGGTTGCTTCCTTGAGTGTGGCCCTGTCATGTTTAGGAGACAGCATTTTACAGCGCTTCTCTACATCCTCAGGTGCTCACAGTCTCTTTGCATCCTCTTCCAAGATGTTCCGCGAGGCTCGGATGGGGGTGAAACGCGTATCTCATTTAGGGTGAAGCACTCAACAGTTAATCTCAGCTATTTAGGAGTTATGAGTCTCTGCATTAGCCATCGACCACTACAAAAATAAGCTGCTCTGACCTACAGATATTGTAATGGTTAATCTTAGTTATCAACTTACTCTAGAAACATCTGAGAGATACCTCTGGACTTGCCTGTGGGCGTTATTTTGACAGGAATAATTGAAATGGAAGACCCACCCACTGTGGATAGCATCATTACTTGGGCTAGAGATTCTATTGCGATTCTACATTCTCTGAAGAGAGCCAGCTGAGCTGAAGTAATCATTGCTTTCTGCTGCTCGGCTATGGATACAGTGTGACTAGTTGGTCCCTTGATGCTGCTCTGTTTCTTCCTTGCCATGATGGACTGGGTCCTGGAACTCTGAGCCAGAATAAACTCTTCTTCCCTATGTTACTTTTGTCAGGGTGTATTATCATAGCAACAAGGAAAGTAAGAGAGACAGGTATAAACATACACATTTGAAGACCATTGACAACATGTCCATTTAGTAAAACAACAATAGTATGTTCCCCTACTAAACCTATTACCTTCCCAGTCATGGGCTTTTGGCTGGGTTTACAGTACCAGGCATCATCTTCCTACCATAGAGTGGGCCTCTAATCCAATCAGAAAGCAGATGGCTAACCTCAGACCACCACACCACTATTGTACTGCTGGACACTCTCATTGGCAGGTTAGTATTGTAGTACCTAGGATCTACTGCAGGGTGAGACTACCAATTTTACCTCAGTGGTCTACACAGCATCTCCTGGCTCTATGAAAGATAGCCAGCCGGGGGGAAGCTTGCCGCTTAGTTCCAGCTTAATTTCCTCATGCCCCACAATCAAAGTGCATGGTGTCTTCAGTAATAGGGTCTTCCCATCTAGTTCAGGTGGGCCACCAAGAATAATGGCAATGCCTCTGAGACTTGCTCATATTATTTATGATAAAGACAAATGTAATCTAAAGATAATTCACCCAGTATACAAAGGTGAGAAGCATAGATTGGGATTTATAGTTTATTAGTGTTGCTGAGGGATTGTTCATTTCTTTTTACAGATTTTGAGTCTTTTGGGGATTTCCTGTCAGAGCCAAATATTAGAGACATCCATTGCATTCCTCTGGAAGGTGAAGTGAGCACACACAACCCAAGAGTGTGCAGTGAAGACAACACTCACACAGGTGATGTCCTCACTGCGCTTGTTAGTTTGTGTCAGTCGGGAATCACCTGGGAGAAGGGCGCCTCAACCGAGGAATTGCTTTAATAAAACCAGACTGGCCTGTGAGGCATTTTCGTGACTAATGCTTGATGTGACAAGGTCCAGCCTACCGTGGTTGGTGCCATCCCTCGTAGGTGATCCTCCATTGTATGTATGTATCTACATGTATACATACATACATACATACATACATACATACAAACCAAGCCATGGAATAGACCATTAGGTAATGTTTTCTGTGGTTCCTGCTTGAGCTTCCCTCAATTGATGGATTATAAACTATGAGATGAAATAAAACCTCTCCTCCCCAAGTGACTTTTTGGTCATGGTTTTAATCATAACAGCAGAAAGCAAACTATGATATTCATGTATTGCTATTGGTATATACCCAGTAATATTTAACAAATCATTTTTAAAATCAAGTCTACTTGAACATCTGCATATCTAGCTGAACATTTTCTTGTTCAAAACAGAGTTTTGGAGAATTTATATTCAATTTTCTACTCAAAAGTATTTACAAAACATTCTTTTTGGAATTACCTCCCAGACCCCCCAGTGGCATTGGTTTAAGTATCTTGTTTTCTGCAGGGGCACCTGTCAGCACTGTGACATTGTATTTGAGAGAGTAGGATGGTAAGAGGAAGCACTTCCTTTGAAACCAAAAAGAAGAAATAATATATTGTAGCTATCTTTCCTTTTTGTTGTCTCTGTGTGTGGTTGACTCCTAAGAAGGGAGTGTGTCTTTAAACAAGATGGTATTGTTAAAGTCAGTGGTTCGACTTTGTAGTTTATAGAGAAACATCATTTATTTGGCTTATAAATATTGTTGTTCCTTCTTATTAAGATCAATCAATCTGTCATGATTCTAGGAATGCTCCTGTACTAATCAGGTTAAACAGTGATACCCAAACTCTCTTGCACTGTGTGCCTCTCAGGCTTCTTAATTTGCCTCTTATAAATGACTCCCTGCAGGTGTTTTGGAATGTTTCTCCAAGTGTTATCAGAGTGCTTGTTAAAATACACATTAAAAGTTTCAAATTACAGGGCTGAGGTGCCGCGGAGAACATGCTTAGCATGAACGAGGCCCTGGTTCAATCCTTCACACACTCAACAATTCAGATTACTAGCTTCCTGTCATGTCAGTATCAGAATGGTACAGGACAGGGCTGGGAGTCTGCCTTTTCTGAGTGTCATCAAAGATCGACACCCTTTGAAGAATAAAACCAAACTTCTACTCAACATTTGTATGTATGTATGTACATGTATGTACACCCCGGCATGCATATACCCACACATGTCTATAGTTATTTACTTGCTTTTTGTTTGGAATGCAGGACTTTCTTGTACTATTTTGACAAAGAATTGTTTTTCCAAGTAGCTTATAAGATCAAATTGAAACTATAATAGGATAAAATTAAATATTTAGATTTTATAGCTACATTTGTTTTTCTTCAGATGTGAATGGTTAAATCTAGTTTCCTCATCTAGATGACACACACTAAGGTGTATTCGCATCTGCTTTTCAAATGTCCCAGTAAATCAAGGGCAAAGAATAACAGGGAGCCAGTTGAGGCCCCTGGAATCACGCTGCCCACTGTAGGCTTTCTCAGGAAGCATCCTGCGGAGGGTTGTGCTATGCTTATTTCTTTCTGTTGTCCTGAGATCTTGGGGATGCTTCAAGCCCTGCAAATGAAAGTAACCACCAACATGAAATGAAGCTGCCGCTTTGATGGGTGGCTATTGTCGTTACACTCCTGTAACCTAGGTTCCATTGTCCTCTGATGTTTTAGGAAGCACTAGTCCAGGGCCAACGTGGATTCAGCATTGTCGTGGTAAAAGATGGCCACTAAGGAATCCTGCCAAAGCTCTGTGGCTGTTCACCTATATGGAAGCTGTTTGACTGGTTCTCGCCTCTTAGCGTCAGTGGGTAGTGTTTGTTGAAAGAATAATTCTTGAATAATTCTTAACAGTGTTTTTGTTTTGTTTTTTAACAGTAACACCCTAAATATTGTACTATTTAAAATGAAGTGTTTTGTTTGTTTGTGTTTTGTTTATTTTGTTTTTGTGTCAAGGGCAGGAGGGAGGGGCAAGGAGAAATGAGATCAAATATTATACCAAATATACATACATAAGGCTAAGTAAGGTCTGTGTAGGGAGGCTAAAGTCAGAGGGAGCAGTGTGTGGGATAGAAGTGACTTGGGTGAAGACAGCTCTAACATTCAGGTCTACAGACACTAAAGGGGCACAGCAGGAGCCACAAGTGGTAAATGCGTTTGAAAATGGACTTTAAAGCCTCTGAGGCAGTGTGGCACAGAGCACACATGATCGTCCCAAGGAAATGCTGTCGGCGGAATTCATCTGTTATGAATTCTGGGTGTTCTCGGAACAGTAAGACAAATAGCAAGCAGACAGAGGCAATTACAGATATTCCGAGCCGTTGAGAGAGAATCATATATTTGAATATACTGTTTCAGGGTTAAGAGCTGTCCACATAAGATAGTAGTGGTTATAGTAGCATCAGAGTGCAGCCTTGGTAATGGGATGCTGGGAATGCGAGGCACGCGGAGCGGCCTGGTGATGAATATTCCTCTGCAGCCTTGCAGTCACCACAGGCCCTGTGTGGAACCAGTGGGAGGCCCTTTTAAAAGATGGTTTTGAATACAAATATGTCCTCAAGAGTTGTTTGGGACAAGGTTTTCTAAGTGAATGACACTAAAGGGGTCTTCTCAAATAGCTACATAAATACTGAAAGTTAAAAGTTTCTAATTTTTTATTTGTATATACCTTTTCATAATCTCACAGTTTTCAGTCTACAGCTGCTTTCTCTTGTGTCTGTAGTGTTTTTTTTTTTTTAGCCACTTTTGTCTCTTCACATAGTTCATGGCTTTTATAATTTCATTCCATTGTTGTTCGGTTTGTTTCCAGCTTTTTATGTCTCCTCTAATAGACTTGAATGGCTTAGGATATTTATGTTTGCTCACATGTCCTGTTACTTTTCTGATCTATGTTTGTTTGAGACACTGTCTTACTCAGTAGGTCAGGGAAGCCTTGAACTCATGAAAGTCCTCTTGCATCAGCTTCCCAGGTACTGGGATTGCAGGTGTGAGCTACTGTGCATGGTGTTTGAAATACTTTATCTTTTTTTGTGTTTAAGTGGTCAGGGCACACTCAGAAAATGACTCTAACAAACAACTCCACTAAAGGAGTTCTTTCAGTGTGGGCCTCAGACCAGCTCTGTCAGTCATCCTTACCTGGAATTTGTGAAAAATGCGTGCGTTCGGTTTAAATCAGAAACCCCTGAGGCAGAACCCAGAAGTTTGTGTTTAAGAAGCTACCCTGTAAATTTCCAGGCCAGTTGTACCCTGACAACTCCTCCAGATGGTTATGGCTACTGTTGAATCCACTTTTGCTCCATTGCCCATGGTACCCTGAGCAGGTAGATTAGGTGTTCTTACCCTTTCTGAACTTGTTTGCAAACTTAACGAAATCACCCCTCTAACAGAAGCAAAACATCAAAACCAGCAAACAAAACAAAAACAGGAACTTGCCCTCACACAGCCTCAAGGGTCAATAACCTCTGACCACAGGCTCTCCCAGTGGTTTGGCTGGTTTTAGATGACCCAGTTATCTGCAGTTCAGTCAGCTCTCCAAAATAGTTCTCATAGCTGTGGTCCAGAGATGAAGAATATCTACCCTTCTTCTCCAGATCCAAAGCCACAGTGGTTGAAATGGCTTCTCTTGGCTTGGTAACCGAAACCCTGAGGCCAGATCTTTCTTTGCAAACTTCAATTTGTATTATTTTTCACGAAAGCCAAATGCGTTCCGATTTCTACCCTTGAAAAGTCTGGATTTGATTTTTTTTCCTTATCTATCTACCCAGCTTACTCTGTTTTTCTCTGAGACTCATCCTCTGTGGTAAGACAGATCACTACAAAAAGAACCTTTTAACTCTCATAGAGTTTCCTAAGCAGTTGTGGGTAGTTCATACAAAAACTGGATTTAAACAGTGGTTCTAGGGAAGGCCGCTCCTCACCACCCCAGCTCTCTGTGTGGAGTTTCTACAACAGTTTCCTATGATTGATACTTCCTTCATCTCAATATTATTCACCTAATATTTCTTTAGTTTTACAGTACACCTTTAGGATCAATGTTTTCTTGTCCTTCTCTTGACTTCTCAGTTCTTTCCTGCAGTCCATCCCTTGACTGGAGGGATTTTCCTAGTTGTTCTCTCTCTCTCTCTCTCTCTCTCTCTCTCTCTCTCTCTCTCTCTTTTCATTTGAGACAGGGTTTCTCTGTGTAGCCCTGTCTGTTCTAGAACTAGCTCTGTAGACTAGGCCTGCCTTGAACTGGGTTCTCCTCACGTCAATCATTAATAAAAAAAAAAAAAAAGAAAATGCCCTACAGGCTTGTCTGCAGCCCAATCTTATGAAGGCATTTGGGTTTTTTGTTTTTTTGGTTTTTGTAAATCTCAGTTGAAGTTTCCGTCTCCCAGCTGACTATAGCTTGTGTCAAGGTGACGTAAAACTAGCACAGGTGACAAGGCCAGCATCCAGGATTACTCTTTACCCTTCTCATTCCTGTTTGTCTGGTTGAGGCATTTGACTTCACTGTTCTTAAAATGTGTTCGCCATCTCTGCATTCCATTGTGAGGATTCTAGATTGGGTATCTATTATCTCTCCTCTTAGTACTATAATTAATGGCTCTTCACATTCATACCCCACCCTCTTTTTAAATAGTCAGAATGTTATTCTTTCTAGTACGAAATGTGATCTGAACACTTTAAAAAAAAAAACAGCCCAGATCTTATAAATCAATTATTCATCAGGTAGCCCCTTTTCAGAGTCTACCTCATGGTTGAGAAAGCCCTACCAATTCTGGGGACTAGTATGCTTCAGACACTTAAGAACCACACCATAAGGCAGAAAGCTGCAAGAGAGTCAGTCACACCTTAGTGATACCTGATACTTTGAGAAGTAGAGAATTAAAAAGAAATGATGAGTTTTGATTAGTCTTTGCCTATTTTAATCCTATTAATTTCTTATTATAGTGAAGTCATAATAAAGAGATTTATTATCTAGTCTAGCTGAGAAAACATAGTTTATACTTTTTGTGGGTCCGCAGAAAAGGATGCTCCATTTCACTCCACTGTGATGCTGTGTTTTGGCCTCTGTAGTTGACTTTGCCTTCCTGAAGTACATCACCCTCCCTTTCCTCCCTCTGAAGCTTTGCAAGTACATTTTCGTTTTGTGGATGCTCCTCTTTCAGGAGACTGCCACACAACACTGTCTTATTGCTCAGGTTCCAAATTAAATCTCCCATCACTTGGGAAGGCTTCTCAGACCCTGTTGACTTCTTCACATTTGGGTGAACCTTTCTTTTCTGACACGCTGCCAGAGGACCTCATTCTTTCCCTGTTCCTAGGACTTGTTCAACTTTGCTTTGTTGTCTAGTTGTCTCTTTTGGACTTGGTGCTGGCCTTATTTATTTCTGTGTTTCTGTCACCCAGTACAGATGCTCAATAGGTATTGATTGTATGGAAGAGTCAGAGAGTATTTAAATGAGCTAAATAGTGACTTCCACTTACATATGCTTTTATCTTACTAAAATACCTGGTAGGTGATATGTAGATTAGGATTAGGTTCGTCTTTAAGTAATTGTCAGAATCAATGATCAAACAAATTAAGGGACTGTTTTTCTTCTAAGTAAAATAAATATGGACCCAGACTCTCCATGGAGCCAAGCACCATGACTATCGGGCTCCACTGCCTCCAGCCCTCTGCTTTACTGTGCTTGAATGTGATTCTTGTCCTCATACTGTGTTCTGGAGAGAGAGCAGAACTCTGGCTGGCTGTAGACCCCCCTTCTAGTAAAAAAGGGAAAGGCCAAAATGCTAGGTTACCAGACTTCTGTCTTGGGACATTCCTCAAAGGCCTTTCAGAAGACCTGTCATGGTATCACTTGTAACTGCCAGAGGGACCAGGAGACTGAGATTTTGCCTGACCTTTTCTGCTTGTGATTTGATTGGTATTGTGTTAATAGGGTTGAAAAGACTTGTTATATAGGTTAATATGAGTTCCTCTTACATGATCATAGGCAGCTTTTAGAGCTCACCTCTCCCCCTTATCCTTTCCTCCCCTGTATATGGAAGTTTCTGTCCTACCCAGCCCTGCAGCCATTCAGTCTCAGAGAGGTTTATATTAATTATAAACTGTTTGGCCCATTGTTAGGGCTAATTACTAACTAGTTTTTATAACTTAAATTAACCCATAATTCTTATCTATGTTTAGCCACGTGGTTTGGTACCTTTTCTAAGTAAGGCATTCTCATCTTGCTTCCTCTGTGTCTGGCTTGTGGCTGACTCTGCCTTTCCTCTTCCCAGAATTCTCCTAGTCTGGTTGCCCTACTGGCCAATCAGCATTCCCCCCCCCCCCCCGCCAGACAAGTTTCTATGCAGCTTTGGAGCCTGTCCTGGGACTAGCTCTAGTAGACCAGGCTGGCCTTGAACTCACAGAGATTCAGGTACTTCTGCCTCCCGAGTGCTGGGATTAAAGGCCTGCACCACCACTGCCCAGCCCATCAGCATTTTATTAATCCAATATAAATGTGCAAGAGCTTTGTCCCACAGCATCCACCCCTTTCTTCCCTTCCTTTTGTAATACAGGGGATTGAACAGGCCTTTTTCTTGGTGGGCAAGCATTCTCCCACAGAGCCACACCTCTTTCCTCTTTCAATGCGTACACACTTTTTGTAATCATCAGCCTTGGTAATTGGTATATCTATCATCTCAGACATTGTAATGGCTGTTCTTGATTGTCAGCTTGACTACATCTGGAATTAACTAAAGCCCAAGTGGCTGGGTATACCTGTGAAAGATTTTTTTTTCAGTTAAATAATTTGAAGTGGAAGACCCACTTTTAATTTGGGTCTTTTTGAGGTAGTTAGACACACCTTTAATCCAGATCTTTAGAGGTGTGAAGATCCATCTTTGGCCTGGGCCACTCTTGCTGTCAGCCTATATAAAAGACATGGAAAAGGGAATTCTTTCTTTGCCTGCTTGCTCCTCCTCTGGCTGGCAAGTCCCCTCCTTTACTAGCATTAGTGCCTACTCCAGGATTCTGTCAGATACTGAAGACCAGCGGAGATATCCAGCCCTGTGAACTGAACAGCTACTGGATTCTCGGACCTTTCCTTGGTAGACAGCCATTGCTGGAATAGCTGGACTCAAGCCTTTAAGCCGTTCTACTTTTAAGATCCTTTTAGATGTAATTTTATTATCTTATGTGTAGGAGTGTTTTGCTGCATGTATATCTGTGTACTGCATTCATGCTTGGTGCCTGAGGAGGTGGTGAACCTTCATATGGGTGCTGGGAATTGAACCCAGGTCCTCTGCAGCAACAAGAAGTATTCTTAACCACTGAGCCAACTCTCAGCCCCTATAAACCATTCTAATATATCCCCCTCTTCATTTTATAGGCTCTGTTCCTCTAGAGAACCCTGACTAATACAGACTTGTATCATTTTATTAGGTTGAGAAAAAAACCTCTCGGCTATCTAGAAATAATTCAGCGAGTTATTTGTCAGCCACAGTAATCCCACTGTGCTTCATACAGAACACATCCAGTGCCCAGGTGCCTCCTCTCTCCACCCCTTCCTTCATACACTTTCAGTGTCTGGTAAAAAATATTTTATTCTCTACTTCTCTGAGGTCACCTTTTAGTTTGGTCTTTAACCTCTTTATATAAAATTAAGTATAAGCACATACAAAATCTAAATGATAAAATCACTCTTATCAATGCCCCCCACCTAGGATTTTTCACTTGTTGATTTCATCACATGCCTTCTCAAGGTTTTGTTGAAATGTTCCCTGGACCACTCCTGGTAGAAGGGTATTGATAAAATACTTGCAAGAAGATTAGACAATAGATATTAAGAAATAAGCCATCTATAGCCTCTCCCATTTATTCTTTTTATCTACAAAACCATCATGAGAAGTCAGAAACCCAAAGAAAATTATAGTCATTTCTTGAAGTGTATTCTGGTAGTTACAAACTGGAGCAAACTCACAGTTCAATAGTGAGAGGAGGGCTATATACAGGAGGGACCATAGAGGAGAAACACTAAAAGCTGATTATCTTTTGTTGGGGTACCGCTTAATAACTTAGAATAATGCATAGGATATAGTATTGGTTGGAATATACAAGAATCAAAGTGGAGTGGGTATACAAACATATGTTATGCTTCTGATTTAAAAACTGGTGCACTTATTAGAAAGCACACTAGGGACTGCAGAGAATTATCGTAACCTTAAACTGAAAAGAAATAAGAAACTTTAAAAGCAGTTAGTCTTTTGTGGTGATGGGTGGTTTTTATTATGTTATATACTCTCTGCTTTCTTCTGCTGTGGCTACTGTTGATCACTTTAAAATTAATTCAGGTAAAATAATGTTTACTATTTTACTGATCAGCTGCTGCTTTCTTTTTTATGTGAAAGTTTTTGTTTGTTTTTAATACAAAACTGTCTTCTGTCACTCAGGCTAATGAAAAGCTCATCATCTAGCTCAGGGTTACAGTGTGCATCTTGCCTCAGCCTGCCTAATACTTGGAACTGCAAGTAGGAGCTCTTAGCTGGGTGCACACAGCTTTAATCCTGGCAGTTGGGAGGGAGAGGAAAGTGGATCTCTCTGAGTCTAAGACTGGTCTGCTCCACAGAGGTCTAGGCCAACCAGGCCTACATAGTTCTCTCTCTGTCTCTCTCTCATACACACAGAAAGAGAGGGAGAGATGTGTAGAGAGGGGGAGAAGGGGGAGAGGTAGAGATTGAGAGATAGAGAGAGGGGGAGACAGAGGGGAAGAGGTAGAGATTGAGAGATGGAGGGAGGGGGAGAGAGAATGAGATTGAGGATCCAGCTCTTGTGTTGCTCAGTCTTGGACTGAAGTATTCTTGTCTTCCTGCCTCAGCCTCCTGAGTAATTGGGACTACAGACATGAGACTTTGTATTGAAATGTTATATTGATATTTTAATCAAAGAAGAGTCCATGCATGGCAGAAAGGTCTGTATGGTTTGTGATTTATATATTAGACATTCCCTCCCCACACACACCTGTATTTTCAAAGAGAACTTTTTCTCTTAGTCATTTAGATGTCCCCTTATGGAACCCAGTAACTTGAAATAAAAAAAATGTCTAGTACCTTTTTTATTTTGTTGTTGAGGTATTTCTTGAAGCTGTTGGACATAAATACACTGTGAAGTTTAAAATTTCACATTCAGTAGTGGTATTTTGTGTACCCTTTACCAGGCTTACCATGTCATAATTTCTAGGATAATCCTATTAGTATATGAATTTATAATTGCCTTAGAGGCAAAGCTGAGGGGCTGTGGTATGTGGTTAGCTGCGTGTGAGAGACTGAACGAAGATATGGTGTCCCAGTGACCCACTTCATCTGTCTGTTCCCAGAAATAGAGAAATTTTAGAGATATATTACAGAATGTGAGATAAGGAAAGAGCATAAAAATTCTAAATATAACCCCAAATACTGTCAGTTAGTAATAGACCAAATTCCATGCCAACGAGATTTATCTGGGAATTTAGGGAACTAGAAATAAGAACACAAGGTTTGGGATATATCCAGGGGAAGAGGGAGGTTTGTGGGAATTCTTTAGAATCCTTTCCCACAGGCTGTCTGAGAAAGGGATGCTATTGTGTTGAATTATTGCCCAGAAGCCTAATCTGGCCGGACATCTATCTTAGTTTTCAATGACATAGCAACTGAGAAGGCCAAGGCATGGAAAATGCAAACTGCAGAAACAGGTATTTCCTGCCTTTCTGTGTATGGAGAAAGTCTGTCAACTCTGACCGAAAGCAGCCGGCGTCTTCTGTGGGAGATTGTGCATCTAGAGGATATTTGGCAATGTGTTCACATGTGTTCCGTTGTCATGTGTATGAGTGTGTGTGTGTCTACATGTGTGCCAGTGAAAGAGGCTGCTGTACCATGAACAAAATGACCTCCCACAGCCAAGAGTGATTTGATCTAAAATGTTGACAGAGATGCTCTCCTTGACTGCAGTCAGGCTCCTGAGCCCTTTGCTTGCCATGCCCTAGTGGCTAATAATCTCTCTTACCTTAGTGTAGTAATAAGGGCGCAGTGGCGGGGCTATGTCCCCAAAACCCCAGCTGCCCCCACGGCTAGCTTATGCCCCGAAATAATTACACAGACACTGTATTCATTTAAACACTGCTTTGGCCCTTAGCTCTAGCCCTTACTGGCTAATTCTCACATATTAATTTAGCCCATTTCTAATCATCTGTGTAGCGCCCCTAGGTGCGCTTACCGGGAAGATTCTAGGCTAAGTCCATCCTGGGTTGGAGCTTCATAGCGTGCCTCTTCCCTGGAGCAGGTAGCATGGCGTCTCTCTTGCGTCTGCTCCGGAGAGGAGAGCTGCGGAGTCTGACCTCACTTCCTCTTCCTCCCGGCATTCTGTTCTGTTTACTCCACCCACCTAAGGGTGGGCCTATCCAATGGGCCTAGCAGTTTCTTTATTGCTTAGCCAATGAAATCAACAGATTGATATATGACACTCCCACATCACCTTAGCTTTCACCCAGCCAAGTTCTAGCAAGAATCTTGCTGAGTCAGATTAGTGAACTCCTTCTCCCCCTTGATACTTGATCACATTTCTCATTTTTTACCCGTGATATCTGACCACTCTGGCCTGTTTTCAATCAAAGTCCTGTTTGTTTCATCAGGAGCTCCCTACCCTCCATGTCTTCTCTTAGTCCTTTTCCATCCACTGACCCCTCATTCTCTCTTTCTCTCGTTCTCTCTCCCTCTCTTCTCCCTCTTCTTTCATCCTTTCTCCCCCTTCCTCTCCTCTCTTCTTTGCTGCCATAAATAATCTTGACACCTATTTTGTTTGTCCCAGGAAAAAATTTCCTTACCCTGGAAGAATACAATTTCTTGCTAGACATAGTTGTCCATGTTTGTACTTCCGGTACGTGGAGGTTGAGGCAGAATATTTGTCAGTTCAAGGTCAGCCCAGGCTATGTGGTGAGATTTTGGCCAGTCTAGCCTACATAGTAAGACTCTATTTTAAAAAACAAAAAAAAGAAAAAAAGAAAAGAAAAGAAAGAAAGAAGGAAAGAGAAAGTTTCCCCCCTTCTCAGTACCAATAGTCCAGACTGAATGTGCTCAGTGCCAGTCTAGACACTGGACACTGCAGCTCCTGACTTCTGCATCTGTACTTTTCGTCAGCATCCTAATTTTGACTTCATGAAGTAAGAACGGTTTTCGATGGCTGGTGTCCTGTGCATGCTATGTAGAATGTCACTCTGCATTCCCTTCCATTCCCCAGAGAATTTCATTTTCTTCATTTTGATTGATTGGAAATCATTAGAGCAGCCCCTGCTGCTGTTTATAGACTTTCAGCTATTTCAGGTGGCAGAAGGACTTGATGGTCACTATGAGGCCATGATGACTTATAATTTTGATGACTTATAATTGCCAGTGTAGAAAATGGCCAGAGGACACGGAAAAATGTAAAAATTTATACCAAGAGAGGAAAGGGCCACATAGAAAATTTTAATCGGCAACAATGGAAACCTGGTGGCCAGGTTTTATTTTTATTTTTCTGGGCCTCCTAAGGTCCAGTTTGACATGACAGTAACTAAATAAAACAACTGCTAAGTAACAGGTAGAGCCTACTAATTTCTATTTGTTATTAGCTTAATAGACATACAAAATTATAGTTTCCTCTAGAACTGAATTAAGGTTAACCATTTTACTCAAGCAACAAAACCTGAAGTGTTTAGGTACCCTTAGGAGATGGCCTGCAGTGTTTAAGTTCTGGTTTTTTCCTTTGTCATTTGGAGCAAGTTTCCTCAACTATAACGTGGGAATAATGTTATCCCCATCTCACAGGTATAGTTTACCTGGAGAGTCTTTAGCTTGTTGTAACTGCTGCTAGAGCCTCGGCTATCATTCCTGATTTTATTTCTCATTGTGGCCCTGGAGTTAAGGGCCCAATCTTGCTTGTGGTATTACCAAGGTATTCAAGGCACTATGTTCACCCTGATTCTGTGAAGTCGGTCACAAGGTGTCTGAGACTGGAGGTGACACTACGTACTTTTCAGTAGCTTGCCCACCGTGGGTACACCGCTGTGTGCCTTGCATTGAAAGCCCTTTTAGCTGACAGATTGTCATGGCACTGGGAAGTACTGCCGCCTCTGCCCCAAGTATCTCAGGGATGTGGGTTGCAATGACTGTCAGTTAAAGTCAAGTTTTCACGATGCAAATATGGATTTGTAATGATGAAGAGCATCGGAGTGAAGCTCCCTGTGGGGTTAGTTTTGGCATGGGTAGCAAAATACACAGAATTTAAATGTCAGTGATCTCAGCAGTAATAAAGGCAATGCAAACATCCAAATTCAAGTTATTTTATAGAGTAAACTGCCCAGTTAAGGGAGCAAGACTTTTTTAATTTAGGTTGGTAGAACCTGAGTTTAGAAACTTAAACATTTATAAGAAGTATATCTTTGCTGTGTTGATGTATAAAACATTTCCAAATGACATGTGCTTACTTGAAACACCAAAGGCAGTTCCTAAAGCTTTATCTTCAAATTAGCCTGTATATGTTGCATGTGTCTTGTAGTCAAATGCATCTGCGTTAATGTGCACATGCATAAAGAAGATAATAATGCTAAAACCAAACTGTGGAGAGAGACTATGGATTTGTTTTTTCTTAATACTTCTTTATTTTTATTTTATGTGTATGAATGTTTCCTGCATGTGTGTCTGCACCACATGTATGTCTAGTGCCCATGGAGGCCAGAAGAGGACATCAGATCTCCAGAAACTGGAGTTACACATTGTTGTGAATAGCCATGTGGGTTCTCACCCGCTGAGCCATCTTTCCAGCCCTGAATTTCCTTTTATCAAATAAAAAATGAAATTCCTTTCCTTGGAAGTGGTTTTTAAACATCTCCAAAACTGTGAGCTGCGTTGTTTCAGCTGACGGTCTGTTTTATTTTCAGTGTTTGGTGCTGGCAATCAAACCTCTGGCCTCAGGCACGCTGGGCAAACGCTCCATCACTGGGCTCTACCTCCAGCCTGGACCAGTCGATTTTTCAGAAGGGAGAAACAAATACTCCATTAATCTTTAATGCTGTCATTTGTGTGGCTGGTTTTCTACACCAGCAGAAAAAATAGATTAATTGCTATTAACTGTGACGAATCCCATGGGTAATGAAAATTTTTTGGTCTATCTATTTTCTCCTCTTTATTTAAACAAATTGATAAAACAGTTTTCCAGAATCTGTAGAAAATAAATACGTGTTTGTAAAACCACAGGACCACAGTGCTGTCTGTTGCTTACCTGGGATCTAGAGATGCAGGGTCCTGTGCTATTGTCAGGGTCTGAATCCTGAAGTCCATTTCCCATGAGCTTGTAGTAGGCTCTTGTACTTCACTGAGGTGTTTGCGTAGGCTCAGAGCTGCAGTCTGTCACCATTAACACCAAGGTGAGTATGGCCTCAAAACTGGGGTCACATCCTCTGTGTCTTAGGTCTTGGAGTAGTTGTGCCTACAGCTGTGTTACAGCTCACTCCACACACTGTTGTCTGCATGACTGGGTTCTGTTTACTAATATTTTCTTGACGATTTTTGCATTTGTGTTCATAAAAAGACACTTGTATGTAGTTTTCCTGTCTTTGTTTGATACGGTAACACTGACCCCATAGAAGATCAGATGTGTTCTCTCTTCTGTTTTCTGGAAGAGAGTATAGAGAAGTGGTGTGGCTTATTCCTTCATTGTGTGGTAAGATTCACCAGTGGATCTATATGTACATGGTCCTTTCTGGTGTGGAAGGTTGGTGGGCACAGCATTTCTACTGTACACAGGCTGGGCACAGCATTTCTACTGTATACAGGGTGGGCACAGCATTTCTACTGTACACAGGCTGGGCACAGCATTTCTACTGTATACAGGCTGGGCACAGCATTTCTACTGTATACAGGCTGGGCACAGCATTTGTACTGTACACAGGGTGGACACAGCATTTCTACTGTATACAGCTGGGCACAGCATTTGTACTGTATACAGGCTGGGCACAGCATTTGTACTGTATACAGGCTGGGCACAGCATTTGTACTGTATACAGGCTGGGCACAGCATTTCTACTGTACACAGGGTGGGCACAGCATTTGTACTGTATACAGGCTGGGCACAGCATTTGTACTGTATACAGGCTGGGCACTGCATTTGTACTGTATACAGCTGGGCACAGCATTTGTACTGTATACAGGCTGGGCACTGCATTTGTACTGTATACAGCTGGGCACTGCATTTGTACTGTATACAGCTGGGCACAGCATTTGTACTGTATACAGGCTGGGCACTGCATTTGTACTGTATACAGGCTGGGCACAGCATTTGTACTGTATACAGGCTGGGCACTGCATTTGTACTGTATACAGGCTGGGCACTGCATTTGTACTGTATACAGGCTGGGCACTGCATTTGTACTGTACACAGGCTGGGCACAGCATTTCTACTGTATACAGCTGGGCACAGCATTTGTACTGTATACAGGCTGGGCACAGCATTTCTACTGTATACAGGCTGGGCACAGCATTTCTACTGTACACAGCTGGGCACAGCATTTCTACTGTACACAGCTGGGCACAGCATTTGTACTGTACACAGGCTGGGCACAGCATTTGTACTGTATACAGGCTGGGCACAACAAATGTACTGTACACAGCTGGGCACAGCATTTGTACTGTATACAGGCTGGGCACAACATTTGTACTGTACACAGGGTGGGCATTGCATTTGTACTGTATACAGGCTGGGCACAGCATTTGTACTGTATACAGGCTGGGCACTGCATTTTACTGCATACAGGCCCACTCAGACCATCTTTCTTCTTCATGTGAGTTTTAGTAAATTCCCAACAAGGACTTAGTTCATTTCATGCAGTCTATTAAATCGACAGAGTTGTTCACAGCGTCCCTTTATTATTTTCTCCGGATTTGAGGGTCAGCAGTGATGGCCCAATCTTCATGTTATTGATAATTTGTGGGCTTATCTTTTGTCTTTTTTGTCTAATGGGACTGAGCTAAGGATTATAAATTTTATTGATTATGCCAAAAAAAGCAGCAGCTGTCTTAGTTGACTTTATTGCTTTCCAATGTACAGCTTTATTGATTTCTGTTGAGTTTTTATTGTTTCTCCTCCCCTGCTTACTTAGCCTCTCAGTTTTAGGCATTTCTTCTGCACGGATGTGATGGCCTTTCACTGCCATCAGTGCTGCTTCTGCATCTCATAGATTTTGTATTTTTTCATTTAGTTCAAAATATTTTTATTTATTTATTTATTTTTATTGAAAAAAAATTCCTCCTCCTCCCAGCCTCCCATTTCCCTTCCCCTCCCCCCACTTCTCTCCTCCTCCTCCCACTCCTCTTCCCTCCCCCCACTTCTCTCTCCCTCCCCCCACTCCTCTCCCCCTCCTTCTCCAGTCCGAAGAGCAGTAGGGTTCCCTGCCCTGTGGATTTTTAAAAAATTCTCTTGAGGTTTTTTTCTTTGACCTATGTGGTTTTAGAACTATTTCATCTGAACTTGTCATATGCTCTTGTGCATCAACAGACATGCATTTTCCCAAAGTGCAATGAAAGAATTGTTCCTCCTGATAAACAAAATTGCATGTGTTGGGCCTTTAATGGCGAGGGAGGCTGGAAAATGAGAAAGGAAGCAAAAGTTATTGAGTCATTTTTAAAGTCTGGTCAACTGTGCTAGTTTATAGAGTGAACGTATGCTAACATTAAAACATCCATATAATTGAACCACTATAGAAATGATAAAATTATGTGATGAATTGGAGAGAATAACTACATTAGAGGCAACTCTGACGAGCAATATTAGCTTTCTATGGTTTAAGAGGGACAGGAGAGTTCACTCAATGGTTGCAAACATTTGTTCTTCCAGCTGAAGAGAACAGTGATCCTGTATTGCTCAGCCTCCTGTGTTACTGTGTTACACACACAGTGTTACTGTGTCTGTAACACTCTTGCACTGAAGGCTCAGGGAGGTCGTGGAAGAGGGGCTGAACATTGTAAGAGCCAGAGGACCAGGAAGTCAGTTGTGAGATTGTGTCTCCTAGAAATGCCTGGGAAGCGGTACTCATGAAGTGTCAATAACACGAGAGCCTAAACAAGATCTGAGCAAGGAAGGACTTGATAGCAGTAGACATACTAACATGGACAGGGAAACTCTTCCCCAGGACCAACCCTAGAGAAAGAACTACAGGCCACCAAGAATTGCTGATAGTAGGAGAAATAGTCTTCCTTAGGGAAAAACCCCTGTCAGTTATCCAATACCAATGATCAGTCACACACGTAGGACTAAATGGATATTTATATATTTAGGAATATATGTGCATGTGTATACACATGCACACACCCCCCCCACATTCATATCATTTATAAACACAGCCTGCTGCATTCATTTTGTGTTTCTCATTTGTATAGGATTGGCCACTTAAGACTGGATCACTTCTCAGGGGCTCATCCCTGGGGAAGACTGATTCTTCCTCCTCATCAATCTTTCATTGCCGATAGCACTTCATCTAGGGATGGGGCCTTGTGGGATTTCCCCATCCACATTGATGTGTCGGTTGGTGTTACCATCTTATAAGTCTTGTTTAGGCAACTGTAACATTGAGATTTCATGGGTGCTGCTTCCCTCTCATGTAGACAACACTATTCTTGGAGTAAACACCATGGTCCTTTGGCTCTTACAGTCTTTCCACATGATCTACAATGTTCTTTAGGTTTAGAGATTGTACTACAGATTAATCAGCTAGTGTTAGACAGCCTGTGGTCAGTTGTCCTCCGCAACTTGTCCAGCTGTGTCTTTCTGTAATGGTCTCCGCCTGCTGTAGAAGGAAGTTTCTCTGATGAGGGATGAGGACTCCATTCACCCAGCAAAGGCAGCATGGGAACTGAGTAATCAGCTTTCACAATCAACGCAGCTCTGTTTCCTTAAGAAGGTTGCCCACAGCGTGCTGTGATATTAGCAACCTGGCTGAGTAAGCAGACCTTTCTAGAGCTCATCTAGTCAGGCCTTATATTCACCAGCAGTCAGCTCTGTGTGTATCTATGCGAACTTTGCTTAATAGTATAAGTTAATTTGGCTAAATATTATATGAACCAATATAAAATACAAGAGCAAAATGATGTTTCTCAGAAAATGAACTTTAACACTTTAGAAAAACTTCTTGAGAACGTGCCAACAAAAATTGCTTTTAAGTGTATGTGGATGATACAACCATAAGTCGCTGTAAAACTTGTAGAAACTTCATAAGGATTCTGCACTCATATTAAGGTAGCTATAATCTACATTAAAGTTATCAGTCTATTAAACTATGAAAGTGTGTTTTACGATAGAAAGATGGTATCAGTACCAATTATCAAAACAACTCCTACATAAAATCAGCAGCTGTGAATATGTGTCGATATGCTGAAATGAAAATAACCTTCATAGAATTTTTATAGCACCACGGAGGAATCAACTTTTTAAATTCATGATCAACTGTCCAATGTGATCATTCTGGATAAGTATCTTTGCCATGTCTGTCATTACAAAGTCTGAGCATTCCACCCCTGTTCATTAACTTAAAGGGCGTTATGACTTGTAACAGATTTTTCTCTGCTAGATTTTAGGAATGGCTGACTTTAGTTATAAGGAATTACCCTCTTCTTCCTTTGTCTTCCATACATTTTTCTTGGGCTGGCCCCTGGCAGAATTGCAAAAATGGCTTCATTATGTCTAGGAGTAGACCAAGTCCTGTCCATTCTTTGGAACTGGAACGCTTCTCCAGAACCCCCTCTTGGATACCACATGTTTCACTGTCTAAAGTGGGTCATGCTTTGTAGTAATATGGAGCAGCGGCGGCGGGGCTGCGTCCCCAACACCCCCAGCCGCCTGCCCGGCTAGCTTTACCCGAAATAATTACATGGACACTGTATTCTTTTAATCACTGCTTGGCTCATTTCTACCTGGCCTCTTCTAGGCTAACTCTCGCACCTGGACTAGCCCATTTCTTATCATCTGTATAGCACCGGTCTTACCGGGAAGATTCTAGCCTAAGTCCATCCTGGGTCGGAGCTTCATCACGTGCGTCTGCCTGGGAGCTGGGCATGGCGTCTCTGCTGAGGTGTCTGCTCCGGAGAGGAGAGCTGTCGAGTCTGACCTCACTTCCTCTTCCTCCCGGCATTCTGTTCTGTTTACTCCTCCCACCTATCTCCTAACCAATGAGAGCCAAGCAGCTTCTTTTATTTTAACCAATGACCTTCCTCCATCATTTCCCCTTTTTCGGTTTAAACAAAAAAAGGCTTTAACTTTAACATAGCAAAATTACATATAACAAAACAGTTATCAAGTAAAAGTTACATCAGAAACATTTATACATATAACAAAATTGACCGTAAATCTCTATCAATAAAGCAAAATTTATACTAATGTAAATTATTCATACCTATATCATATCCCCCTTTAAATGTAAAAGAACATTTATAAACTATATTTGGGAACATGGGCGCAGTTTTTTCTCTCCAAACTGCTTCCTGCTGAATGGGGGCGTCGTTAATTAGGTCTTTCATGGTATAACCTGTGTGCTAGTTTCATCTCAGTTGGCAGTTGAGCAAAGCAATTTTCTGAAGATGTTCACAGCAACCCTTCAGGAGGACGTGGTCCATCATACCAAATTGGTATAGAAGAAATGAACAGGGTCTCATCCTCTGTGAAAACAAAAGAAGAATCTCTTTTCCAAAGTATCATATCCTTAGATCCAAATTCTGAAATTATACCCTCATGATATCCGTTCTGGTTCCACTGGGCAGCCCATATAATGAAATGTCTCTCTGTACTTAGCTCCTTCACAGTCAAAAATTTTAAAGAAAACACAATGTACATAATCCAATCCAGACTCTCTGTGAATTTTCCATTTTTACGCGGCTTATTTTTATTTATATCTATAACTATCTGTACTCTGTCTCTTTAAAGACTTTACTTTTACTTTTTTCTTTTTAAACCATTAACTTTATTCTCTATATTCTTTTTCTTCTCTCTCCCAAGCCAACGTACATTCATCCAACAGTGTGATTCATTTAGTAGTCTGAATCTGTCCTATTGTGAATCTGCAATTTTTTACTATCCAGGAGCACTTTTGATTTACGCCTTTAAATCACTAGGCGCTTAAGAATCTAAGCTGTGACATTCCTAGGTTAACTTTTTGCTTTTTGAGCGTATATCTTTGACCTGGAATAACTCTGTAGACCAGACTGTCTTTGAACTCTCAGAGATCCGCCTGTCTCTGCCTCCCAGGCATTGGGATTAAAGGTGTTTGCTACTACAACTTGAACTCACAGAGATCTGTTTGTCTCTGCCTTCTAGGCACTGGGATTAAAGGCGTGTGCTACCACACCTTGAAGTCACAGAGGTTTACTTTAAGAATTTTAACTTTTAGTCCGCATATATTTTTCTTTTTTTTTGTTTTTATTTATTTATTTATTTATTAAGGATTTCTGCCTCCTCCCCTCAACCGCCTCCCATTTCCCTCCCCCTCCCCCTCCCCCGATCAAGTCCCCCTCCCTCATCTGCTCGAAGAGCAATCAGGGTTCCCTGACCTGTGGGAAGCCCAAGGACCGCCCACCTCTATCCAGGTCTCCAAAGGTGAGCATCCAAACTGCCTAGGCTCCCCCAAAGCCAGTACATGCAATGGGGATGTTGTATCGGGAACTCACCAAGGCCAGCTGGCATGGGTCTGAAAAAGCATGGGATAAATCCGGACTAGCTGAACATAGAGGACAAGGAGGAATACTGAGAACTCAGGAACAATCGCAGTGGGTTTTTGATCCTATTGCACATACCGCATATATTTTTCAACACACTGTAAACCATTTAGAAATTTTCTCTGTCTTTGAATCTCTCTTTACTGTATATCTCTCTTTTTCTGACCACAAGAGCCTTTAATTTACCAAGCAATCTCAGTAGGACTAAAGCCGTGGCTTTGCCAGCTAGATCCAGTCCATTCCTTAGCTTTCCAGCCTCATGGCTTTAACCCTGCAGGTAGAGTCAGAGCTGAGTCATTTGAGGCAGGGACGAGTCCCTTCATGAAGCCTGGCCTGGTTGGATTGTTGTCAACTTGACACATACTGAGTCACAGGGCAAGAGGAACCTCAACTGAGAAAAATCCCTGTAGGCCAATCTTTGTGGTATTTTCTTGATTGATGCTTGACGTGGGAAGGTCCAGGGCCCTGTCAACCCAGAGCAGGTGTTCCTGGGAGATATAAGAAAGACAGTTGACCAATGTCTGGAGGATAAACCAGTAAACTGTATTCCTTCATGGCCTCTGCTTTAGTTCTTGCCATCAGGTTCCTGCCCTGCTTGAGTTCCTGCTTTGACTTTCCTCAGTGATGGACTGGGATCAGAACATAGGCACCCTTTTCTCTCCACGTTGATTTTGGTCATGTCTTTATCACAGATAGTAAGCAAGCTAGGGCAAAACTGCTAGCAATAAGTCAAGGGCAAGCTTGCTGGTGACATGGCAGTCATTCTTAAAGTGACAGGAGATATTTCATGCAATGTACTGCCCTTTAAGCTTTTGATAAGGGTGTACTTGTGAGTATTCCCCATGCATCCATAGGGTGTTGTTGTCCAGGAGTGTGTTCATTTCCTTCACAATGGACACTCACTGTGAGGGGCAGGTTGTCTTGCCCTCCTGAAAACCTGTAGGAAGTCTAGCAGTCTTCCCTCCTCTGCGTGGACAGGTCAGCAGCAATCTGGGGTAGCTGATGATTGTGGTGGTCCAGATTCTCATTATTTAGTCCCCTTTTCATGTGACTTTGGAGAAAATAATAGTGCTAATCTATAACCCATTTTTTCCCTCTTGGTCCTAGCCATGAGATTAGGCGTGTAGTTTAAGCACAGCTAGTCAGCTCCCTGTTTCCAAGTTTGCAGCAATGTCTTCAGGGAAGGCGTGAGGTGCATGTAGACTCATGAGAGCCATTCTCGGGGTTTTTGTGAGACAGAGTTCGAAACATTTATTGTTTTAGCATGGAAATGAAAGGTAAATGGTAACTTACTTCTGAGATTGCAGAGGGCACCGTGGAGAAGAGAAGAAAGCCTATAGGCAGAGACTTGATGGGTGAGGGTGGAGCACAACCCCAGCTTCAGTTTTCTTCTTTACAGCGAGCCACCTCAATGTCCGAGCAGCTAGACGAGCTAAGATACTTCCTGCTTTGTTTGTGCAAGTGTGAGCTGGGTCCCTGTCACCTGTAGTTCTGTATCTGAGAAGATATCTGAGGATGGTTCTGTGATATTCATGATATTCGTTAGAAGGTTCACTTCAATACTTAAGGTGCTTAGTGAACCCCCATGGTCCACGGTGAAGGGCCCGCTCATGTTCATGGGTTTAACTCATGACCATAGGAAAAATAACCTCAATCTGGAAATGGTCAGAGGCCAGTTTAAGTACGGTAGCTTCCAACAAGTGTTTCTGGGAAGTGAGTTGAGAGACTTTTTTTTTTCTGAGAGATGTATACGAAGGCATTTATTTTGATAATACCTAAGAACACTTACTAGATTGAATGGAGTAGTTTTTAAATAGCTGAACTTGAGTTACTGTTGGTGAGGCTGACCTGGTATCAGTAGTTGCCTGTCTGGATTACCCATAGTTGATGAAATATAACCATAAGAAAGCTGGGTGATGGTGGTGTACACCTTTAATCCCAGCACTTGGGAGGGAGAGGCAGGTGGTTCTCTGAGTTTGAGGTCAGCCGGGTCTCAGAGTGAACTGAGTTCCAGGACAGCCATGGCTACATAGAGAAACCCTGTCTCATAAATAAATAAATAATAAATAAATAAATAAATACGTAAATAAAATTTTAAAAAAGTGCTGCACTCTTATCTTAGGCCCTTTAAGTGTGAGATTCACACACTCAGGGGACCTTCCTGTTTTATGCTTAAGTATATCTGAGTAGAATTCTAGTTAATAATTCTGTGTCTGGCATTGCCATAATAAAGTAGTTAGAAATTTGAACCTTAATATATCCAGGAACATTGGGGTTGGTGGAGCACTGACTAAATGGAACCTGAATTGGATAAGTGTGCCAGAAACCAGCGTTTCTTCCACTTTCTAAGATGTTAGTAAAGTTACAACTTTTCCTGGTTTCTTCAAAGACAAATAAGGGACAAACACAGAGCGACAGAACGGGCCTGACACAGTTTTAGGACGAGAATGTGGAGTTAATGTAGTAAAACAAATGTTTCAGGGTAGCAGCCCTTTAGTTCTTTAACTGTATTGAAAGCGTGCGCCGACACCAACCGTGTAATGGCTGTCTTGAGACAGGGAAATGACCCTGCTCCAGTATGCCCTGGTGTGCACCCAATGGAGTGTGTTCCTTGACTCAGCGTGCTGTGAGCCGACAACAAAATTGTCTGTTGTTCAAGGGCATTGATAATAAAAATGGAGTGGACACAAATAAAACTTTCATACTTTGTGACTAGCACTGAATAATTTGGGGTTTCTAAAAATGGGAAGGCATTTGATAATCTTCCGAGCTGTGGACCATCTGCAAACCAATTCCGTCTGCTTGGAGTCAGATACGGGAAGATCAGGAGTCAGACTTAAAAGGGCTCTTTTGACAAAGCAGGACAGATGATGCTGCACCCAGGAGAATGACAAGCTGCCAAGACTTGGTCAGCGACTTTACTTTAAGGATGTTTTGCCATATGGTCTTCTCAGAAGGCTAAGAATCAGGTCTCAACGTCTAGCACATACACATTAATAAATCATGTTCTTGAACCCAAGGGCAAGCTCTCCCTGCATCTGGGAAGTAGAATTCAAGTGGAGCTGAGGGAAGGGAGGAAGGGAACTGACCTGGGCTGTGAGTAGTTGGGGAAAGGTGTGTGTTTTGGGAAGGATAGTTGATACAGTATTTTCTAGGGTTGCAAGGCTCTAGTGAGTTTTCTATGACCTTTATCAGGGAAGTATTTCCACCAAATAAAAAAAGACATCCCTATAGGAGTGATGAATTTCAGAGTTAAAGACAATTAAATCAATTGGGGAGAGATTTGGAAGTGTGGCAATCATTTCTTTACAAACTGACTTTGCTGCTAGGAAAGAAGGCACATCGTCCCATCTTTCCAGAGAGAAATCTGTTATGACATTCCATTAGCATTTAAGGTGAAATGAAGACTTCCAGTGGTGAACAAGAGCTGGAAGATTCTAGCAAGGGTCTACCCAGAGTAACAGTGCCAGCAGCTCTTCCTTTATCCTGGAATAGCCACATCTGAGTTTTCAAGAGACAATACCCTATGAGAAAGAGACTAGATACTTTAGAAGGAATTTTAAAAAGTTAGTAACCCCATTTAATATCTTAATATTTATCTAATTGTATATGCTATATATTAAATATCTTAATATTTATTAAATTATATACACTACATACCAATAATATAATTAATATTATTGAAATAAATATTTAGATATTTATCATATCCTTCCATCCATTATGCATTGATTAGCATTTGATATTACTGACCTTGGATACTGAATTCAATCATCCCTCCTGGGCCAGCTTCTTGAGTATCTGAGACCACATGCATGTGGCACTGTGTTCAGCTTTTAAATAAGTCCAGGGTATTAAATAAACAAAAGGGCACCTATGATTATTAATTAACCAATTAATTTTGGAGCCAGAAGAGAAACCAAGAACTTGGAACATACTAGGCAGATGTGCTGCTGAGCTGCCCCACCAGTCCTGGCATTTGCCCTGAAGGTTCCAGCGTCCCAGAGGAAAGCACCACTGCTCCTCGCTGAGTTGGAGAACTTTGAGAACCAGTTCTGCCTCTCACAGAGCTAGAGGGCATCTGGCCCCGAAAAGCAAGGTACAGGCTAGTATTCTTCAGAGAGATGTCATATATTATTTAAGAAGAAGATAACTGTTGCAGATCTTGGACACAGGAGTAGTATTGAGCTCTTTGTTTCCTGAGATATTTTGAGCCTGAAAGATTCAAAGGACGGCAGAATCTAGAAGCAAAGCCTAAAAGGACTGTTTTGAGGCAAAGGCTGGAGGAGGTGGACCAAGAAGCCAGGAAGCTCTCACCCAGGCAGGTACTCAGAAGGCAGAGATGGAGCTGGGGTGAGAAAGCAGGGGCCGTGTAACAAACTGCATTTCCTGATTTACGTGGGCCTTTGCTTCTGAGAACTCAGTTTTAATTGAATGGTTGACTACCTCAGAGACACAGCCCTTACTAATGAAAAACAACCTCTGGGGAACTTGATGTGTAGGAAAGTACCTATGGGGGCCCTGCCTGCATGCAGTCTGGTCTGGTGCAGATGTGCACCTCTGGGGCCCTGCCTGCATGCAGTCTGGTCTGATGTGCACCTCTGGGGCCCTGCCTGCATGCAGTCTGGTCTGGTGCAGATGTGCACCTCTGGGGCCCTGCCTGCATGCAGTCTGGTCTGATGTGCACCTCTGGGGCCCTGCCTGCATGCAGTCTAGTCTGATGTGCACCTCTGGGGCCCTGCCTGCATGCAGTCTAGTCTAATGTACACCTCTGGGGCCCTGCCTGCATGCAGTCTGGTCTGATGTGCACCTCTGGGGCCCTGCCTGCATGCAGTCTAGTCTGGTGTGCACCTCTGGGGCCCTGCCTGCATGCAGTCTAGTCTGGTGTGCACCTCTGGGGCCCTGCCTGCATGCAGTCTAGTCTGATGTGCACCTCTGGGGCCCTGCCTGCATGCAGTCTAGTCTGGTGTGCACCTCTGGGGCCCTGCCTGCATGCAGTCTAGTCTGATGTGCACCTCTGGGGCCCTGCCTGCATGCAGTCTAGTCTGGTGTGCACCTCTGGGGCCCTGCCTGCATGCAGTCTAGTCTGATGTGCACCTCTGGGGCCCTGCCTGCATGCAGTCTAGTCTGGTGTGCACCTCTGGGGCCCTGCCTGCATGCAGTCTAGTCTGGTGTGCACCTCTGGGGCCCTGCCTGCATGCAGTCTAGTCTGGTGCTGATGTGCACCTCTGGGGCCCTGCCTGCATGCAGTCTAGTCTGGTCTGGTGTGCACCTCTGGGGCTCTGCCTCCATGCAGTCTGGTGCTGATGTGCATCGGGGTCTGACCATTGGCCACGGTTATCTCATTTTGTGGCTTTGGAGTCCTTAACCTTTTGCCAGGCCTGGAAATCTAGAGGTTCCTCGTCAGAGCATTAGAACTGAACGCTAATTGCTATTGCTGTGGCCCCAGGCTGGAGCTCGGGTGCAGGGGTGGGAAATGACACGCTGCCTTGTATGTAGTGTCTTGGTGATCCAGCAGCACACCGTTAATCCAGAACCTTTGACTGAACCAGAAGTTCAACAGTGGACTTGGTAGAGAGGCTCTCAGGCTCAGTATTTGATGTGTGTACCCTTGAAAGGCTTAGATTCATAGGCTAACCCCAAATTAATAATTTGGTATCAGAGCCCACAGAGTCCTATAACAAAGTAAGGGCTGACTCCCCGGGTTGGCCTGAGCAGCTCAAATGCTGGAAAAGTCTGTTTCTCCCCTATTCTGCTCTTATAACCCCCTGCCTCCTCAGTGAGCGCTCCCTAGAAGTTATGCATGCGTTTGGAGAAACAGCCCTGAAACATCTGCCCCCTCACTCCAGGAAAATGTAGGCAACCCTTACAGCGGTTTCTCCTCTGGAGTTTTTGGGAACCTCTTCCTGAGGTATATATTTAACATTATTTGGGAACAATGTAAACAGCATTAGCATAGGGCTAACCTTGTACAAATTAATACTTAATAAATTTTACTTGAGGAAAGTAAATGAGCTGGGAAGAAAGCTGACTTGCCAGAAACATTTATTAAACTCTTTACCTTCATGGGGCACTGAACCAGGGATGGTACAAAATACATTAGCAGATGTGACTTGTGCCCTTGAGACCCAGGGCAGCATTTGCAAGTGCATTCTTGTGTGAAGTGTGAAATTTACCTCTGTTGTCATTCTCGGGCTGACAAACAAGTAAATAGTGGTTGGGGCAAGAATAATGGTGGCCATCAGAAGGCTAGCATGCAGGGTGTGCCGTTATCACTCCATGCTCCTGGTATCACTTTCCAATACTGTATTGTGGTGTAGTATAATTAGCATAGCATAGCATAGCACAGTTATTCTTCTAAGGCGCTTGTGTTTATAGGTATAAATACATTTTTAAAAGATTTATTTTTGGTACATTCTTTGTCTCTGCCAGGCATGTTAAGGTCTGGGTTGGAAATATTATTTTGGCTGAAGAATGGTTTCTTTGTAGGGCAGGGGGCTTTTGGGGAGGTCCAAGATTTTCATTACAATGGGAAGGATTGTTGAAGCTTGTCTGGTCCCTGACAAAGTTGGGAACTGGAAGCTGAGATCTGGTCTTTCTTGGGTCTCTGCTTTTTTGTGTTCCTAAATCTGCCAGCTTCTTTTAGTTTCCTCTTTTCATATGTGGTCTGGGGTCCTGCCTGTCATTGCTGACAGAAACACTTTATTTTGAGATAATTTTAGATTTGCAGTAAAGTTGCTAAAGTAGTATGGAGGATTCCTATGCACACACTCTAAACTGGCTTCACTCTTAGCCTTTTTTGTCCTAGGGGCCTTGCTCTTCACAGGCCATGGGTCTGGGGGCTGGAGGGAGGGAATGGGGTATGGACAATAACCTCCCTCTAACTTTCAAGGCATCTCCAAATGTGGAGCGGATTTTAGTGACCTAATGTTTTTGTTTTTCCATTGGAAATTTTAAAATGTTCTTCAGGTGATGGCAGTAGCGGGCTCAAAGGTGTTGGGCGCTAGCGGTTGTATTCCTGCTATGGCAGAATTGAGTGCAGGGGGGATTTTGATGTGAGAGTCCTTGCTGGGGGTCTTGAAATACTGTTTCTTGATTGTTTTATTTACTTAGCATTTACTGATTGTTCCATAAGTGTAGTTCACGATACTCTCTGGCAATACCAAGTTGAGCTTTACGTAGGGGTCTTTGACCAACAGTGTACAAAGCTGTGGAGGAGGCCCATAGTGTGTGCTGTGGAGGAGGCCCATAGCGTGTGCTGTGGAGGAGGCCCATAGCGTGTGCTGTGGAGGAGGCCCATAGCGTGTGCTGTGGAGGAGGCCCATAGCGTATGCTGTGGAGGAGGCCCATAGCGTGTGCTGTGGAGGAGGCCCATAGCGTGTGCTGTGGAGGCCCATAGCGTGTGCTGTGGAGGAGGCCCATAGCGTATGCTGTGGAGGAGGCCCATAGCGTGTGCTGTGGAGGAGGCCCATAGCGTGTGCTGTGGAGGAGGCCCATAGCGTGTGCTGTGGAGGAGGCCCATAGCGTGTGCTGTGGAGAGCGGGGAAGGAGCCCTTGCTGCCCTCCCTGATGGCGCAGTCTTCATTAGGCTGCAGCACCTGCAAGGAACACTCGTGGCAGATGGAAGCAATCTGTTCTGTTTAGTCCAAACTTATAATTACAGCAGCCTAGGTAAATCTAGGGGCGAGTCGGTGCTTTGTCACTTCACCAGTAGGCAGGTACGTTGTTCCCCGTGAGTGGAGCTAAAACAGTCATTAAATGTGGCGATGGCTGTGTTTGTCTTCCCAGGGCCACCCGCTGCTCTCCTTTACCTGCTTGTTGGTACAGTGCATAAATTCCTTACTTAGAACAATAAAGTATATGTATTTATAATGCAATTTCAAATTCAGACCCGTATAAACAAAGGCCAGGGCATATACCTATTCTGAGAACTATACATACAGTGTGTACACAAGCATATCACATTTTACAGCCTTCTTATTTAATTAGACTTCCAGTCATAACAAGACAATGAAGTATTTCACTGTTGTCTTTTACATTTTATATAAAAATTAGAGTAGATATCCACACTTTCTAGAAAATGTATATAGAACCTCTCAAAATATGTACCCCACTATTTTATTTAAGTGATGTTGCTTAGGAAAAAAATATACATTTGCACTGTAAAGGTGCCAATCTACAACTGTGCTTTGGAGTAGAGTATAGGTTATTGCCATTGGTATTTTTGTTTCTGCATTCTTACACTGAGTGTGCTTTGGAGTAGAGTATAGGTTATTGTCATTGGTGTTTGTGTTTCTGTGTTCTTACACTGAGTGTGCTTTGGAGTAGAGTATAGGTTATTGCCATTGGTATTTATGTTTCTGCATTCTTACACTGAGTGTGCTTTGGAGTAGAGTATAGGTTATTGCCATTGGTATTTATGTTTCTGCATTCTTACACTGAGTGTGCTTTGGAGTAGAGTATAGGTTATTGTCATTGGTGTTTGTGTTTCTGTGTTCTTACACTGAGTGTGCTTTGGAGTAGAGTATAGGTTATTGCCATTGGTATTTATGTTTCTGCATTCTTACACTGAGTGTGCTTTGGAGTAGAGTATAGGTTATTGCTGTTGGTGTTTGTGTTTCTGTGTTCTTACACTGAGTGTGCTTTGGAGTAAAGTATAGGTTATTGCCGTTGGTGTTTTTGTTTCTGCATTTTTACACTGAGTGCACAGAGAGACTACTTTGTTACTTGGTGCTCCATTGGTTCATCACCTAACCTGCTATGCCTTTCTCTATGGTTCTTCTGGAAGATGCTCTGGAAATGGGGACATGGCATCATAGTAGATTGGAAACTCCAAGTCCATACCAACAGTTTCTGTAGAAACATTTCTTGTCACTAGGCCTTTCTGCCATGCATGTATCTGTTAGGGAACACAGACTGTGTTTAACCAGTTCATTTAAAGTTCCTTCTGCAAACCCAGACATTTATCTCCCTGTGTTAAGTATTAGTTGACTGAGAGCAAGTTCCCATGAGCACAACTCACAACAGAGCAGTGAAGACAATCAAAATAGCAGATGGACAGGTTTGGAGGATGTGAGGACCCCACGCCATCATAACAGCAGCAGGTGACCTGATGCTATACACCACTGTCTCCAGCTTACAACGTGCTAGTACCCGAGTCTCATTTCCTGTTAGAGATTCAGGAGGAGACATAGAAAGTGACGTATCAGATACAAATCTATGATCCAAACACTTGTGACATATTAAATTGCACATCAGTTTAACCCAGCAGCAGGCTTGCCAGTTAAGATACCATGTAGTTATCAGTGTGGAGAAATCCATTCTGACGAGCTGAAAACTTTGACTGATTCTTCTTCAATAAAATTAAACCTACATCTTTTTTTTTTTTAATTTCAGAGCAGTGGTGGCAGAAGTTGGTTTAGTGGCTCCCATTGCATATTCAGTTTGTTGAATTCTGCTGTGAGGGCTTCAAGCAGTGATGTCACCAAACCAGTTGTGAAACAGGTAAGAACCGGGTATCATTCTTTATCCATTCCTCTGTTGTTGGGCACCTGTGCTGGCTCTCATTAACACCCGTGTGTGAGTGTCTCTGTTGTAGGTTGGCTCAAACTCCTCTGGGCAAATTCCTAGGGCTGGTAGAGCTGGATCATATGGTAGATCTATTTTTAGTTTATTTTTGGGAAATCTCCACACTGATTTCCATAGTGGCTGAACTAATTTACCACCTCATCAGCAACATATAAAGGTCCCTTTGCATCCCTGAAAGCATTTGTCACTGTTGTCTTAATGACTCCCATTCTGACTGGGGTGAGAGAGAATCTCAATGCAATTTTACTTTGTGTTTCTCTGATGGTTAGTAAGCTTGAACATTTTTTCATGTTTATTGCCCATTTATATGTCTTCTTTTGAGAACTGTCTTCAGCTCATTTCTTTTGTCTATGTTATTTGACTTCTTTAGTTCTTTGCAGCTCCTCATATGTTGTAGATATCAATCAATCTTCTGTCCGCTGGCAATGTTTTCCTCCTGTTCTGTGAACCGTCTCATGTCCTGACTAGCTGTTTCCACTACGCGGGAGCGTTTTAATTCTATGAGATGTCTTTTGTCCATGGTTGGCCTTATTTCCTGAGCAGTAGAATTCCTGTTTAGAAAGCCTTGTCCACCTGTACTTTCAACCTCTTGTCTGCATTCTGGCTTTACCATTTTCTAAAGAAAGTTGTCAATGAGCATCTGCATGTTGGCGTCACACAAACTATTGCCTCGTTCTGTAACCTGGGAAACCTTTGCCTCTCCACATCATCATTTTTCCTTCATTTTCCACCAACAGCTTTATGGTTCCATCACTTATATTCTCATTTATATTACCTCTCCATTTTATATTAGCTTTTTCAAATGAGGTGGGGTCGTAGTCAAGGTTTCTAGTTATTCCAGTGTCTTTATTTTTACCTGTTGGATTATGCTAGTGACTTTGAGACAATCATGATTTTGTAGGAGGTTTATTTTGGGGGCACTCTATTCTGTTCCATATTTGTTCTTTGATAGTCTTGTACCATTTGTAATTATATTTTTTTCTGTATATTTTGTGTGTGTGTGAGTATGGGAATGTGTGTGGAGGTCAGAGTACAACTTCCAGGACTTGGTTCTCTCCTTCCATTGTGGTTCTGAGGACCACACTCAGGTCCTTAAGTTTACACAGTGAGTGTTTGTATATCCACTGAGCCACCCCTCTGGCTTGCACCATTTTTAACAGTTGTTATCATACAGGTGGTTGTTCCATAAGTCACATGAAATCTATGGACAATTTTGAAGTATGTATATATATATTTGCTATTAAAAGTAGTAAGTATGTGTGTTTAGCTATTGATATCTGAAAAGAAAAATTTATATACAAAATCCAAGGAAAATATTTAAGTGCAATGTTGTACTTAGCCTTATGCAGTACAGCCTCATCTTTATTTCTGCAGCAAATGAGAGTGCCTGCTCTTTACAAGAAAGGAGAAGGAATGCTGTGATCAGAGCCCATGACGCTCTTGCCGTCTGGGAGAGGACAGTTTACTTTGCTCCTGGCTAGTCAGCTTTCTGTCTCTGTAATGAAATAAATGATAAATGTAACTTATGTAGAGAAAAACATTTATTAAAGTGTTGTTTTGATTTCTGCTTTCAGGAATTCCAATCCAAGGTTGGGTAGGTCCATTGCTTTGGTCATCTGGTAGAAGTGCTGGGTGGCAAAAATGGGGGCCATCTCATCACTAGTGTTGATTGCTTGTATCAGGAACCAGGAATCCAAGATAGGGAGGGAGAGAAATAGACCAGGCACGTCTCTGCAAGGGCATGCCCCCAATGACCTATGGCCCTTTCAGAAGACCCTGCCTCTTAAAGGTCTTATCATCTTCCCATAGCACTCTCTTGGGTTCCAAGCCTTTAACACATGGGCCATTAGGGGACACCTTTTTAAGCCATAGCAGCCTTTATATGCCATTTTTATATTGTTTCTTTTATGTAACAACCAAAGTTGTTAGAGAATTATAAAGCCCAAAACCCTCAGAGGAAGGACTTTCCTGAAGCTTACTATTCTCCATGGGTCTCATAATATTTCATAAATATACACGCATTTGCATGCATGTCTGCTGACTGAGAATAAGAGGTGAATATTTGACCCATTGTCTAAAGGCATTCACTCAATTATAGAAACCGAACAGCGGCCATAATTCACCCTGTGTGTGTTGTCAGATGTGAAAAGTTATCTGTCTTAAGCTTTTTTATATGCTAACCAGAAAGGCATTTAGCTGCATACATGATCCCCAAGGTAGATGCTTTTATTTTATATGGGTATATATATAAAATTATAGTGCTGTGTGAAGTGTTTGTAAATGTTTGGCTGCTTTATGTGAGCATTTATCCACTTAGAGGAGACATTTGCCACAGAAAGGCCACCCTGGATCTCATTTTAAGTATCGTGATGTTTTTCTATGGGGAAGATGGGTTTTGAGAGAGAAACCATTATTTTTGGTAAACATTTAATATTTTCCGCATATTTTCTGTATGAATAGTAAAATAATTATATGCCGAGGTTTTAAAATGTGATTTCTTATGTTTACCATAATAAAATTATTACCTGTGGTAGAAGGACGACCAGTCTGGAAACTACAGTTTTAATGAATCATTTAGTCATCCCTACAGTCTACTCAAAGTCTACTACTTAGACAACGTGTGCTAAGCTAGGCATAGGCACACAGGGTGCAGAGGCAGCATCTTGGACAGCACCCAGGAAGCTGTGTAAGAATCCCTTCTGTAGACTTTACATATGCCTTCAATTGATAAGTGGCTTAGAGATTCACTTTCTGAGCATGTCAGTTATTCTTAACCAAGTAAAAACTATTTTTTGGATGAGATATTTATTTGATTATTACCTATTACCAATAAACAGAATCTTATGGAGGACTACCCCCATTTCTTCTCTTTTCTATGACTGGCGTGAAGTAAACCAGTAGCGTGAATGGAGGAGCCGCATTCTGTTCCCAGTGCTCACCCCGTCTGTCGATGCTGACACGGTGTCTGGATCCCTGTGGGTAGGAGGCATGAGGACAGCCCTAACCTGGACCCAGCTCAGATTAATTCATGAGATAGTTTAAGATAGAACGGGTAGTTTTTGTGGTATTGGTCTCAACATTTTGAGGTATGTTCCAGTGTGATCAGACACTCTGGATGCAAACTAATCTCTCCTTGGTTCTTATGATAGAAACGTTTTTCCTTTATCAAGGCAACAGTGGGAACCTCTCTGAGATTCTCTTTAGAGCTCTCCCAGGGGAAGTCAGTTGAGATGTGACCAGGTAGAAAGAGGGATAATCACAGCTGCCTGTTGATTGCCATGTGTTCCCTCAATCAGCACGTCTCCTATTTTCCTGATGAGAAATAATCCATAAAACAGGCCAGAATCAAAACCAAATCCAAAGTATAGAAGATTAATTTAAAATGGGTTTCATCCTTTGGCTCTCTGTCTCGTATAATCATCCTATTTTCAGTAACTTTGATAAAAGGTGTATGTACGGTTAATGTGTTTTTCCTCCCTGAGCCCCTGTGTCCCTCCCTCCTTAAACAAGAGCTGGGAGCTCGCAAGATCATGCCATTCTCAAGCAGAAGCTCAAAACTAAGAAGGGTTTCTCCTCCATCCCTTTATACTGTGTATAAGAATATGTTTGTTTTGTGGTCAGTTTGCTCTTTGATGCTTGGGATTTCTCTTAGGTCTGACTCTTGCGCTAATGAACATGTTCATTTATACTGTGTAATATAGGCATGTTAAATAATTGATGGGACCATGGCAGGTGGAGAGTAGCAGATGTAGTCCCTTTGTTGCTATGGTGACACGTTTGGTTGAGGGCTCCTGTCCATCATTTGGACCACATGGATATGACACGTGATGCGATTGTGGTTGCTGTGGTTGGAGGAGAAAATCAACTTAGGAAGAGGCGGCATTTGAAGCAAATGGATATAAGTTTCAGAAGGTGCTGGGCCAAACTTGCGGAATGACTTATGTTCTTCTGTTAACAGGCTCACTTCCAGCCGATGCATCAGCATGGGGAAGTGACAGATTTGTTTACTTGCTGTTGCAGCAGCATTTGATCATTTATTGCCTAACACGGTTATTGTGTGAGGTTTACATTCCTCCCCGTCATCCTTAGGAGGGCTCCCCGTAAGTGGAACTGATGCTGTCTTTAGTGGAGAAGCTGAAGGGAAGGATATTTCCTTTATTCTCTGCTAAAAGCAAAATCCCCAAGCCGTTAGCAAAAGCCATTCTGTTTATGTTCTGTTCCAGCAAATATTCATTGAGCAAAAGCTGGGGGCCCCCAAAACCTGGGAGACAAGCGTACAGAAGATATGGTCCTGCCCCCATGTGTTGGTCGCTAGTTGTTAGTGTGGATCCTGGGGACTGAATCTGGTCCTCGTGCTTGTAAGGTTCAACATGCTACCAGCCGAGCAGTCGCCTTAGCCTCCTCCTAACAGTTACAACAAGCAGCACAAAATAAATACAAACATCAGTGACACACCTGGCGTTCTTGATCTTCACCTTTCTTGTCACTGGGCTGGCTAAGTCAAGAGCTATCTTTTTTTGGGTATTTTACTCAATTAGTTTCCCATACATTTTTCCTATGTTCTTTCTTAAACACTATTAATTAATCTATGCCTGTTTTTATTATTTCTAGTAGGAGTGTTGGGGAAGGAAAAGAATTGTCTGTAGAGAGGCCCTGGAGGATCCTCTTTTTATAGAGGAAGGACTCTGAAATTCAGGCCCAATGAGAACTCAGAGCAGACTGACCGTTGGCAGCTCCTTGCCTGGCAGGCCACATTGCTAAGCCAACCTTCTCTAAGCTTCTCCTGGGTTTATGTTATAGTTATTGAAGCAAGGAGAGGCAGTTTCTGATCTGACTCAAATTTCTGGGTGAGGAATTTGATTAGCTTAGCTTCTTTGTGGTCCGGTGGGCAAAGGTGAGAAGCAGTCCAGGCTGGCTACTAGAGTGCCCAGGTGGCTGCCGCCTTCCATCCCTGAACTGAGGCATTGTTGGGCAAAGAAGATCAGCAACCAGGGCAGATGCTTCTAACACATTAGAACTCCCACCCAGAGATGCATAGGTTCCTTAAAGAGCATTTGTCATTTGTTGAATTAGGGTTTAAAATCTCCCTGTGACATCGGGAATTAAATGTGTTCTGTCCATCTTCCCAATTGTGTCAGAGAAAAGCAATCTGAATCTGAATGCATCATCATCTGGTGGAAGCCTCTGTGATTCTCAGCTCTAGGAGAACGAGCTGCGGCTGCTGCGGCTGCTGCGGCTGCTGCGGCTGCTGCAGTTCTTCCCGTAACACAAGTGTTGTGGATTTAAAAGGTCTGCAATGCCCTAACCATTAGAACGTGGAATTTTAAGTTAAAGAGACATTTTGTCCATCATAAGCCATATTTCTTCTTATTGCATTTATCCATTACCAGCGGAGTTTGGACACAACCTTGAGATTCAGATTCTGAAAGATTACGAGTTTTAAAAATTATTTTATTTGTTGGCTGGAAAACAAACAGAAAGCACTTCTTGAAGCCCGTGGTTCACTGCTTACCACCTTGGGCTCTTGCCATTCTATGTCAGGAAGGCTTTGAATGTTGTACATGAGGAAAAAAAGAATAAACACTGTGTGGCCGCAAACAGCAATCTGAGCACCATTTGCCAGGTATTTCTCATAGCATGCTGAATAGCAGACCCAGGCCAGTGGCTTTCGGGGTGAGTTTTTCTGCCCAGCCTGAGCCCAGTGAGCGAGATCCTAGGCAAAGACAGCAAATATCCTGTTAACACAGCTACTGCTTTTGAACCTGCTCCTTTTGGTGGCCTAAGGAAAAGCTAATGGGACCGACTGACCTCAGGCCTGGCTGAATAGTGGTCTGACAAAAAAATAAATCGAGATAAATTATGCTCTGGCCTGGCAGAGCACCCCTGTCTCTGTCTCCAGGCTTGATTTATGCAGGAGTGCTTGCTGCTGCCTTTGAACATACAGCAAACAAATTTCCTCTGTTGTATGCAGATTTGAGGGAGCTACCGAAGCAAGTCGCTATTGCATACACATCCAGGGTGCCCAGGGAAACCCATCACCCATTCTGCTGCGATACAGAACTCACATACTTAAACCAAAAGGCGTGAAATGGAACAAATTGGGCCATAAGCCAGGCATGAAATGAATACTAAATGGGAAGGAACCCCCGAAAGTGCTGTAGGAAATCTCCTGTGCTGCTAAAGACCAGAGTAGGAGGTGGGCACTGTGGCATGTATCCAGCCTGGGGAGCTTGCCGCTTTGACTGTGGTTTTCTAAATTATTTGGGCGTGGGGAGATAGAGGGAAGTGTTGCTTTTATGTTTGGTTGTTTGAGGGGTTGCTGTAAGAATGTTGGGCAGTGTTTATTTTCCCATTCCTTAATCAAAATCTATCACAAAGATTAAAACCAGCAAAATATGGCTTTGTTTCTATCTCGAGAAATATTTTCCACTCAAAGGAATTTTTTCCACTCAAGGGAAGCTGGAAATCATGGTAAAAGTACAAACACTCCTGAACTTTGGTATTAGTATGTTGTGGAACTTCTTTTTTTTTTTTTTGCAATCTTTTTTTTTTCTTTTACCTTTTGGACATAGTCTCAAGCAGTTCAGTCTGGCCCCTCGTCGCTGTGTCGCTGAGGATGACCTTGAACTCAGATCCTCCTGCCTTGACTGGGAGTGGAGGTTTATGACACCACCTAGTTTACGGGGCTCTCAGGATCAAACTAAAAGCTGTGCCTATTAGACAAACACTCTACCAGACATATCTGCCGCCCTTCACAGAACTTCTTAAAGATGTTATTCACTCCTAAGAGGTGGTTTGTGCCCTCCCCCACACCAGGTGTTTCTTGTGGCAGCATGTGTCTGTGGGAGGCAGGTTTAGCCTTTTTCAGTTGAGGGATTCAGTCTTTCCCTCCCCACCCCCTCAGTGAAGTTTAACAAAGAATTGCAGAGAATGCTCCCCTGCCTCCTTGTGGCCTCTTTCTTAGGTGGGTGTAGGCTTCCCACCCATCTAGTCTCTGGTCACAGAGAACAGAGAGAGCCTTCTGTGACCTAGATAGCAGGAAGCTTATTGTAAGATCTTAGGCAAAGTCAGCAGCAGGCTTCAGGAAGGGAAAGAGCTGAGAGGGACCTGGACGTCCTCAGGCTGGAATCAAAGGCTGTCGGATGGCTACAAAGTTCTCCAGGCCCAGCTGTCTGTCATTGCTCCTTGTATCCAGCTACTCTCTCAGCTACTGGTCTGTCTCAGGCTCATTTGCTTCACTGCCTTCTACCAGGCCGTTTTACCACTTAGAGTTGAACTCAGAATGTGACTAGCCAAATTAATGGATCATCATCTCTGATATTCAGCTGCTTTGGAGCAGGTTCACACCCTGGCTTTACTGTTTCTGTTCCATTTGCCTAGCAGGTTGTCGTCGTCCTCGTTGGTGGTGGTGGTGGTGGTGGTGGTGTGTGTGTGTGTGATCGTGTACTGTGTTAAGGCAGAAAAGCATTGTCTGGGGCTGCCCTCCAGCAGTGGCTAGTAATGTTACTAATGTCCCTCAGAAGGGCCCTGACAGGACATAGCCCAGCCCTGTGAAGAGCGTACTGTCATGCCCACAAGGTGTCAGTAAGGAAGAGGCTCTTATCTCCACTTTGAAACAGCAGAAATTGGGGCCACATAAGGTTAAGTACTTTGCCTAAAGCTATAGACTTAGCAGGGTGCAGAACTGGAATTTAAGGCCAGATTTATTTGACTTCACTAGATTCTGTTTTTAAACACTGGAAAAGCAGCGCTGGGTTGAAGCATGATAACACTGGGCCTTTCTGCTTTGGGGTGACTGGACCTTAGCATTTCAGAGCTCTTCTCAGTATCTGACCACCAGGATGGTGCTTTACTTCCTCATCTCCAGGGAGAGGCCTTCTCGGAAGGTGCTCTGTCATTGAAAAGAAATAGTTAAAACTCAGTGCTTTGGAGTGGGTTTGTTCTCACTATATCACAACAGGATTAGCATCCGGAGCAGGCTTCTGCAGCTGGGAAGTCTCCGTCTGCAGGTGTTCTGGTGCCTGCAGGCCTCTGCCACAGGTGTCTTCCTCACTAGGGGTCTATGGTACTTTGCAGCACTTTGGCCTGGAGGCCAGGGCAGCATTTGGGCTTTGAGACAGAGCAGGCACGTGGTACATGTTTGAATAACTCGATGGAAGTATATGTTCCGTGCTTCCCCCAAGATCACGCCTCAGTCTTGCTTGCTGTTCTTTGTTCAGGTTTTCACAGTCCAGTGTTAGAAACTTTCTATCTGATGCCTGTTTGGATTTCACTTATGGGTCAGCACTCATCTTGGGTGGTTTCTGCTTTTAATTTTGCATATTACTCTCCGGGAAGGTGTCTGCAATGGACAGTCTTTTCTCCATCCTGCCCCCATACCCTCTTTTAACAGAAGCCATTTGGTGGCACTGCATTGAATAAAAGTATAGGTTTCAGAGCCAGACGGACCTGGGGTATCCTCCACCCTGTCAAGCTCGAGCTGGGTAACCTCTTGTAAGTTACTGCGTCAGAGCGTGAAGTGTATAAGACACCACTTAGTGCCATGTGTGGCTCAAGGAAACTCAGAGGTTGCCAGTATTACTGCAATAATCTCCATGGTAATTACTGTACTTCTTTCCCTGGCCTGTTGCTGCTCCTTCTTCCCAAGCGGGGGAGCTCTTAACTTGGATGCACAGTCATACGGTATCCATGGACTGCGTTTTGTTTATACCCTGTTGTCACCCTAGGATCTGAAGCATTTCAAGTGTGATAAAGCAAATTTTGTATGAAGATAATTGCCGTGCTGCTAATGTAGAGGGGAGCCGAGGTGTTTTAATTAATGATGTGCCAGACACCCTTTCAAATGGGGTGAAGTATAATCTCTAAGGCCTTCATCTACTTGGCCATAATTAGGGACATTCGGAACGTTCCAGAATGACGTCTGCTGATTTGCACACTTTCATTAAGCAATCAGGACTGACTGGCCCAGTGGCCAGACTTGCATGGGATTAGGCTCAGCTTTTGGGGCGGAAGAGCCTGCTATGCTTCCTGTCCTCCCAGGCCTGGTTTTTCATAACCTTTATCCATGTTCCTTGTTCCTCAGAAATAACACTGCATGTTTTTCCTTTTGAGGCCTTGATTTTTATAGAATCCTGCATTCCCTCTTCCTTTTTACATTCTGAACCAGCTTGACCATGTCCGTCTGTTAGACATGAGATCATCTAAGCTCAATGTGAAGCACATGCCTGGGTTCTATGCACCAGAGGCTGGAGCAGGAGAATTGTGAGTTTGACACCAGCCTGGGTTATACAGCGAGACCCTGCCTATAAAAAATAAAATTAAGGGATGGAATATTTTATATGATGTATTAGTTTTCCTAGTTGTGACAATAACTTAAGGGAGGGGGCTTGTAGGCTACAGGCTGCTGTGGGGGTAAGAGGCGGTGGCGGAGTACAAGACCCTCCTCACATCTCCTGCAGTCAGGAAGCAAAGAGAGATGAATGATGGCACTCAGCTCACTTTCTGCCTTTTATTCGGTCTGAAAGCTCAGTCCACGGGTGGGTGCCGTTCCCTTCACAGTCAAACCTCTTTGGAAACATCCTCATACATACACCCAGAGGTGGCGTTTCCACGGTGATTTCAGTTATGGTGACAACGATTAACCATCACATATGGCAATGGTTATTTTGTGGGTGTAAGAAGTAGTTAGTAATGGAAATCAAAAATGTGAAGTTAGAGACATAAAAGTGAGAAGAAAGAAGTGAGTTAAAAACTTGGGAACCGGAATGGACTTTTGATATCATATCTAACTGTCTATTATAGGCTGAGCCCAATAAGAACAGGGACAATGCTTGGCTTCTTCAGTATCATGTTCCTTGCACTGATCACTCTACCTAAATTGATGGGTGATTGGAGGCCTACTGATCCCTCTATAAGTTACTTTGGTAACTACAGGGGTGGAACCTGGATTTCCTGGGCCTGGTGAAAGATATATTAAGAAGGAAGTAAGATAAAGAAGGCATGAGTTTGGAAGAATAAGCGTCAGCATACTTAAGGAATGCATAGGGAAGTTGCACATGAGATGATGCGAACTTTGCTCACTAATAATTCATGTGGAAGAGGAGAAGAATGTGGGCATGTGGCGTCGCAGAGGTCGGTGCGTCTGATTGCTTTGGAGAGGCCTTTCAGGGCTGAGGCAGCTCAGCGAGTAAGAGTGTGCATTGCAAAGCCTGATGACCTGAGTTCTGTCCCTGGAACCCACAAAAAGGTGGCCTGACACCTCAGCTTGTCCTCCGGCATCACGTGTGCACCATGGCAACCTAGGCCCCAATAACAAATGAGGATTTCTTTAAATATCTGTCTTACAGGTTTCCCTGCTGGATCTATGTTTTTTTTTTCTTGGCTTTGTCACTTTACTTAAACCAGGGCAGCTTTTTAAGCTCAGAATCTTCATTATTTTTCTCCTTTTCCACCTTAGGTTTATAGTTCCTGTCCTGAATTCCATTAGGCCTTTTCCTTGCTGTTAGTGTAGATTATGCATTTTAAAGTTCATTTCCATTCTTCAGATTCTTGCTACACCATGTGAATTGAAATGTATATCTTAGGTATCTTCTGTTCATCAATTCTGATCTCCTCCTTCTCCTTTGTCTCCTGTCTTTTTAGTGGAGGTCCCACAGCCCAGGTGGACAGGTCCTTTCTAACAGTCAAAAAGGGGTGCCCTCACCCTGGCATTTAGCTCATGACTGCCAAATAGGGATGGGGAGAATGAGCAGAGCCACTTTGCTAAAGGGCTGGACCATTTACATGAGAGAACCAGCTTCAGGTCTGTTTAGGGGTCTATGGGATTCTTTTCCTTTAGCTTGCTGGAATATAGATTATGACTTCCAATTACGTGGGTGTCTAGAAAAATTAGTTTTGAAAACCCTTAAAGTATGCCTGTAGACCTATTTACCAATCTACTGTAATTATTTATTGATCATATGTCATGTGACCAGGCCTGGCCAGACCCTGCTCAGATAGAATAGTAAAATTTGGCCTAAGGTTTTCCGCCTGTCATTCTGTTTGTGATTTAGGTTATTAGAGAAAGCCCATTTGTGCTGAAATCAAGACAGATCGCCTATGGGGGTTCTGAGTGGAAATTCATCTGTTCTCGCTGTCACTTGAGAGACCGTGCAGCGCTGGTACCTTCGGTAGTGGATTATGCACAATCAACAGTGATGAACATATGAGCGCTTTTAATTAGTCTTCATGCCCTCTGTCTAATGCAATCAGAAGCCCTGCACCCGAGTAGAGACTTACAAATCAATCGTTCATCATCTTCTGAGGTGGAGATAAACCCATTTGCCGTTAGCCTGTGACTTAAAATATCTGCTTTCTGTAACCAGACAGGCATCTACAAACCGAGTATATTTTGAGCATGTAGACTTAAATCTCAAATTGCAGATTGCTTTGATTAAGTGTAATTGTGAGAATTAAGGTGTCTCTGGCTTCCAGTCAGCACATGGAAAGCCTCTCAGCTGACAAAACGACAGCTCGAGGCTGGCGGGAAGGCACTCTGGGCCAGCTCTGCAAACCTCGTCCTACTCATCCTGAAATGGAAAGGAATGCTGGACATCCTCCTCACATTATACTGAAGGTGTGTCAGGTATCACAGCTCTATGTTAGGCGCGCTGATGGTAAGGCACTCCCCCAGGCCTCACGGGGGCAGAAAGCCCACCCTGTCTCATTTAGGCCCCTGCTCCCATACAAGGGGCTACTGTGAAAAGGCATGGCCATGTCAGTTCCTGCTGGGGAGGCTGATCTCTACAGGCTGAGGATTTAGAGACATAAATCCAAAGATTTGCTGAATTGGGTGCAAAGTGCTACAGAGGTGATGGGGGAGGACACATACCCGAGTAGATCTGACAGAATTCTGCAATTTAAATAAAATTGACAGATTTTCTAATTTAATGGATAAAAGCTTGTATTTTGATCTTCTGTTAGGAACAACTTCCCCTCCAAAGTGACTTGTAGAGGATGCAGGGGCACGTTAATCCTCTGTTAATTAGTAGCATGCGTGGGCACCGCAGAACGCATCACTGGCTGCTGGAATATCTGTGCAGCCCTGGATCTCAGAAACATTCGCATACGTTCATCTTTTGATCCAAAATGTGTACTTCTGGGATTTTTTTCTTTAACTGAGGACAAAATCACAACTCTGCTTACATATTTACTCAAAAGAATATTTTTGGCATGCTGATTTTGACACTGAAAACCTGGAAGCAAACTATATACCCAGTCATTATCAGACTTGTTGAGCGAATATATTTAATGTTATTATGATTGTGCCATTAAGGTGGGGTGTATTAATACAATTACAATTCATAATTTTTAGGATTAAAAGTAGTACAGTTGGCAAATGTTTTTATATGTGCAATACACACACATACACACACAGACATACAGACACACACACACATACACATACACACAATACACACACACAGACACACACACAATACACACACATACACACACAGACACACACACATATACATACACATACACACACATTCACACACATACACAGAGTTCACTTTTGATAGCATTGCTAAATGCCCCTGGTAACGGTGCACTGTGTTCCCAGTGTGAAGCATGTGGTGTCTGACATTAATTACCTAATACCTTGAAAGCCTCCTTTTCTCTTTCTGCTGGGGTTTTTATTGAAGCAATCACAGGTCCGCATGTAAGGACTAATGCAAGGAAGGGCCTCATACTCTTCATTCAGTTTTCTCCAGTGGAAACGTTTAGCATGGTGAGTTTTGAGGATTCTTTAATGTGGAGCCGCACAGAAAGGTGACTCTCGCCTCCCTGTGAGTTGGTTATTTGTGGTGGTTTGTCACAGTAGCAGAAGGCTGAACTGCACACCGGGAATTTTATTCTTACTCCATATTTTGTCTTTATATATGTCTGTTTTCCCATCCCCTTGACTCCCCGTCTCTCCTTCCCTCTTTTCCTTTCTTTCTTTTTGAGGCAGGGTCCTGCTGTGTAGTCCAGGCTGATCTCGGATTTACTGTGTAGACTACGACGACCACGAATGTGTGTTACTCCTGCCTTAGCCTCCAAGATACTGGGATTTCAGGCATGTGCCACCACGCTTGCCTGACACTTTTTATCTTCTTCATGTAAGCTCTTGCAGAGGAAGTTTTTAAAATTGTGATGAGGTCAGCTTATCAGTTTCTCCTTTAATGGGCCAAGCTTTTCCTGTCAAGACGCAGGCCCCCTGCCTAGCTGGCATGCCTTTGGCTTCCCAAGAGACTCTCATTTTGATCCTAATTTTGTAGCATTAGATAACTGTATAGGAAATGGTTTGAGATTGCCTTAATCTAATCAACCATCGTTATCTGTTCCTCTCTTATATCTTGAGTTGGTGGAATGGGAAGGACCTTTCTATTTCATTCTGTCAGTGTGTATAAAATATCCACTCATGCTTCAGAATGGGGCTGCAAGTCTAGGCATTATCCTCATTCTTTTTCAGTTTCTCCACCTGTAAATTGTACTCTTCACCTTACCACGGAGGTGGCAGTGACTATAACAGTTGAGTACTTGGGTGCAGGGTTTTATCTGAGTCAGGAACAACACACCTTGAGTTTGTGTTTGACACAAACTCAAACACACCTGAGCAGAGCACAGGGACATGATGGGGTGTGAACTGTGGAGACGGCCTGGCTTCTCATCCTGCTTCCTCCCTTTCCTTACTTTACAGGCATAGTCATCTTTCTTAATCCTTCCCTTCAATTGCTTCATAATAATGTTAATTCCCACCTCATAGGATTAAGTCACTTTGTGAAAAGTATTTGAATGAAGGACTGGTATCAACTCACCTTGAAAGCTTGTTGAATGCAGATTCCTGGGCCTCTATCCCCACACTTACAGAATCAGAACCTGAAGGGATTGGCTCCCAAAGATGTGTTTGTTCTTAGGAATGCTAAGATTATTTTTTTTTTTTTGGTGTGTGTGTGTGTGTAGGCCCAAGGGTCATGGCATGCACGTAGGGTGGTTAACACCCTCATCATCTGAGCCATCTCATGGCCCTAAAGTTTTTTTTTTTTTTTTTTTTTAATTTTTTTATTGATAAAAGGAGGATAAAGAAAAGAGAAAAAAAAAACAAATTTCCACCTCCTCCCACCAGCCTCCCATTTCCCTCCCCCTCCTCCCACTCTTCTCCCCCTCCTCCCACTCTTCTCCCCCTCCTCCCACCCCTCTCCCCTTCCCCCCACTCCTCTCCCCCTCCCTTTCCAGTCCAGAGAGCTGTCAGGGTTCCCTGCCCTGTGGTACGTCCTAGGTCCTCCCCCCTCCATCCATATCTAGGAAGGTGAACATCCAGACTGGCTAGGCTCCCACCAAGCCAGCACATGGCATAGGATCAAAACCGCGTGCCATTGTCCTTGGCGTCTCATCAGCCCTCATTGTTCGCCATGTTCTGAGAGTCCAGTTTTATCCCATGCTTTTTCTGGTAACAGTCCAGCTGGCCTTGGTGAGCTCGCAGTAGATCATCTCCACTGTCTCAGTGGGTGGGTGCACTCCTCGTGGTCCCGACATCTTTGCTCATGTTCTCACTCCTTCTGCTCCTCATTGGGACCTTGGGAGCTCAGTCCAGTGCTCCAGTGTGGGTCTCTGTCTCTATCTCCATCCATCGCCAGATGTAAGTTCTAGGATGGTATGCAATATATTCGTCAGTATTGCTCTAGGGTAGGGTCATTTCAGGTTCCCTATCCTCAGCTGCCCAGGGAACTAACTGGGGACCTCAGCTTGGGCACCTGGGAGCCCCTCTAGGGTCAAGTCTCCTGCCCACCCTAAAGTGGGTCCCTTAACTAAGAATTGTGGTTCCGTGCTCCCCTATCCAACCTTCCTTTATCCCGATCCTCCTGTTTCCCCAAGTCCACCCAAAACTCAAGTCCAAATGGATTAAAGACCTCAATATCAGCCCGAAAACACTGAACCTGATAGAAGAGAAAGTGGGCAATACCCTACAACAGATGGGCACAGGCGATCGCTTCTTAGGTATAACCCCAGAAGCACAGACATTAAGGGCAACATTGAATAAATGGGACCTACTAAAACTGAGAAGCTTCTGTAAAGCAAAGGACACTGTCACTAAGACACAAAGGCAACCTACTGACTGGGAGAAGATCTTCACCAACCCCGCAACAGACAAAGGTCTGATCTCCAAAATATATAGAGAACTCAAGAAACTAGACTTTAAAATGCTAATTAACCCAATTAAAAAATGGGGCGCTGAACTGAACAGAGAATTCTCAACAGAAGAAGTTCAAATGACCAAAAGACACTTAAGGTCATGCTCAACCTCCTTAGCGATCAGGGAAATGCAAATCAAAACAACTTTGAGATATCATCTTACACCTGTAAGATTGGCTAAAGTCAAAAACACCAAGGATAGCCTTTGCTGGAGAGGCTGTGGAGGAAGGGGTACCCTCATCCATTGCTGGTGGGAATGCAATCTTGTGCAACCACTGTGGAAGTCAGTGTTTCGGTTTCTCCGGAAATTCGGGATTAACCTACCCCTGGACCCAGCAATACCACTCTTGGGAATTTACCCAAGAGATGCTCTATCACATGTCAAAAGCATTTGTTCAACTATGTTCATAGCAGTATTATTTGTAATTGCCAGAACCTGGAAACAACCTAGATGCCCTTCAATGGAAGAATGGATGAAGAAAGTATGGAATATATACACACTAGAGTACTACGCTGCTGTAAAAAAAAATGACTTCTCGAATTTTGCATGCAAATGGATGGAAATAGAAAACACTATCCTGAGTGAGGTACCCCAGGCCCAAAAAGACGAACATGGGATGTACTCACTCATAATTGGTTTCTAGCCATAAGTAGGGTTCATGGAGTCTACAATAGGCGAATCTAAAGAAGCTAAGTAAGAAGGTGAACCCAAGGAAAAACATATAGTTATCCTCTTGGATAAGGGAAGTAGACAAAATTGCCGGGGGGAAAATGGGATCTTGGGGGTGGGGTGGGATGGGGGTTAGGGGAGATGGGGAGAGAAAACCTAAAGTTTTTTTAATAGCCACCCTTGACCTCTTAAGTCATATCTGTCTCTCCAAGGCAGATGAACTTTGGTCTTTCTATAGTGTTGAGGTGGCTACTTGTGTTAAGGTGAATACCTTCTTTATAAGAATACTTCTAGTGTTGCAAGATTATCTAGATTCTATATAAAATGAAGCTATTGTTTTATTGTATATGTGGCCAGTTCAGTGACATGGCCCTAGGTCAGGAGACATAGGGATGATGGGGTCGGTAAGAAACAGAGGCATAGTTACCGTAACCAAACGTCTCCAGATGCAAACGATAGTAACACAAAATAAGTCTATAGGCTGGACTTAGTCTTCTGCTACTATTTTTAGTATTCTTAAGAATGTTCAGCACAGACTCAGGAGGAAGACTGCGTTTGCAAATCTCTCTGGCAATTTTCTTGTAAGTGGGTTCTTCTAGGCTACTAATTTTTCTACCAGCCTATCTGTTAGGAATTATCTCCCGGTGTAAATACTATGAATTAAGATCTCAGGGTGATTTTAGCTATATAGAAAAGTACATAGTTTCTTCCTTAGAAGAACTCCATGACACCTCTCCCTTGAGGAAGGTGGCAGGAAGACAGAAGTTCCCTTCCTGAGAGGCTTGTCTCCCATTTCCTCTAAAGAAGAAACACACCGGCTTCTCTGTATACTGCCTTGGAGATTTTCTTAGCCCACGGGGGAATCCCTGGATCACCCCCTCTGGAAACACCTCCTCTTCCAAAGTCGCACTCCCTGCTGAGGGAGCTGCCTGGATGGCTGTTTGCCATGACCTCTCAAAGCTACAGTTTGCTCTGATCACTGTGAAGTGCTGCATTAATTACACATTCACTCCATACCTCACAAATGGATTCAGTGTGAGTGTGGAAAGGGGGTTATTTCCGTGAAGTGGTGTTCTCTTGAAAGAACAGAGGCAAATTGCTACGTGCCACTGCAGCTATGGCCTTGGATATAGCAAAAAGACAACTCTAAATGATTGGGAAAGATGCTTAGACTATGGAAGAGGGGGATCAGGGATAGAGGGCAAGGCTTTGATTTCAATCACCAGCACCACAATAACAGGTGAGCAAACAAAACACAGATTTTACACTGAGATTGATTCTTTCTGAGTTTTTCTCAGTCTCAGGCAGTCCACGTAGGGCATTATTGATATACCATTTATTGTTGCGGGAGCTCCTTCTGCTCCTTCAGCCAATAGTTTCGCTTTTCAACCAAGAGTATTGCTTATGCAAGAAAGACAAGTAAATGACAATCAGTCATCGTGTGGTTGAAGAAATAGCATTGGTGTATGTGAGAACCTTGAAAAATATATTTGATTTTTTTTATTTTTCATGATAAAACATTTAAGCTACACATATGTGTATTATTATTTATGATTTTTGTGCCTTAAATAGCACAGTTTATTAACTTACTGGCTGTCATGTCATTGCAGTAAGATTTCTGTAATGTTTCTGTCTCATAGAGTTATATGCTAAAAAACTGAACAGTCAACCAAAAGCAGTGTCTATAAATGTATTAAGGGAATTCTCACTGAAATTTTGTTTGACCGTTTCATTTTGTTCCATAGTTCTATCTATAGTATAAGATGAATAGTTTTGATATTTTAAGTACTCAAATATGAGTAATTATGCACTCACTAACATGGAAAATTTATTTCATTTTGTACCATTTTAGATCTATAGAATAAAATGAATAGTTATTTTTAAAATACTTAAATATAATTAATTATACATTTAGTAAAATAGAAAACTCGATGTTTTATTTTCCCATGAAAAATTTCTCATATAAATGATGCCTACTGTTTAATATTGGGTGATACAGAAGGATTCGTGTTTTAAGTTCAAGGATTTTCAAGATATTCTATAGGCATAAACTTGAAACAACAAACTGGTATTACTTCAAACATGAACTGACAGTTTTATAAAATATATTGGTGGTGAGAACAGAACTTAGTTAAGTAAGCAATAGTCCTGGTACGCTTGCTCGGCTGCCTCTGTTCTTTGCCTGCGTCTTGAGAGACAGATCTGACCCATCAGGGTGTTCTGCTCCCACTGCACCCCGACCCTGCCTCAATCCAAGGCTGTAAGAGCCTGGCTCCCTGGGTCTCTCTGGCCACGGTTCCCTCTAGGCGGTAATGTTGCAATCAAAGCAGGCAAGATAATTTGAATAAACAACCATATGAGATTTTCTTCATACCATATTGACTTTGGCCTGAATCCATGAAAGAGATGCAGATGAAAAATATCCTCCTTGAAAGAGAATATCTGCTTTTGGCTGTGTATTCACCCCCTAAAGGTGTCCAGTCAGTTGGTTGCCTTTTGTGGTCAGCAGGCTATTAGATGGAGATTTATGTCCCTTTTTTTTTTGCTCTGAATTCTTTCCCCATTAAGGCTCTCCCGCATACTAACGGGCTTTAAGACCGCCTCTTGTACCAATAACAAAAGATTAGATAATCCTTTATTACCTGAGCATAGTAAATGCCCAGGAATATTTGTGGACTGAACGAAGCACCTTGCTGGTCTCCACAGACTTGTGTTTGCTAATAACCCTGACTGAAGAGAGGTGCTGTCAGTTATGTTAATAAAGCATGAAGTGCGGGGTGGGGATGCTAATGCAGGCATAATGTAGTGAAATTGCCAGCCTGCGCCGGTAATGGGACCTTAGCCACTGCACAGACATTTACAGCCCTTTATGCTTCCTCATTTCCACCACCAGAGCACATTCTTTTGAGACTCGTGTCTGTGTCATCACCATCCAATAATATACATTAAGTTCCTCCATGCTGGGGACCGTCAGGCTCCATCCCTTTTAATGAGTGTGAGGTTGAAGGATAGGCTTTTATGTAACGTTGCTTTGTCCTGGAAGGAGGCCTCATCTTGGAGGGACCGTGATTTTGGCCCATTGTTTTCCTCAGCTCAGGGCACTAATTATACCAATCACCTATTTCTGTTGGGAAACTAAGGCTGTGTCTTTAAAACAAGAGGGAAGTCAGCTGGTCTTGATGCTGGGTGAGGTTCAAAGACAGGCTCTCTGTCAGTATCAGCCATTAGTCAGCTTTTATTCCGACTTTGTAAAGCATTGTCATCTGCTCGTACCTTCTGTCACTCACGGATGTTCACGTCTTCACACACCAGGCTTTGCTTGAATGGAACATTGGGTTGAATGGTGCTTTGTTTTGATTTACTGTTAGTTTTCAATGAAACATTTTTAAATCAAGTAATTGCATAAAACATTGGACAAAATGCATAGAAATCAAAACAGAAGGAAGCCCTTCTTATTTAGCCCGCAGTGCACTGTGAGATGTGACTGGTCTTCCCCTCCTTCCACTCCCAATCTTGGGTGTTTGTAACTTCTCTTAGTGTCCCCTTCAAAATGCTTTTTCGTTTGCCTAGTTCTGTGTTCTCACCTAACCCCATCTCTTGTCAGCACAAATGATTTTTATGATATGTTCTCATTTTCTTCTTCTGTCCCTCTGGTGTTAGTTAGGTTTCTGTTGCTGTGATAAGCATGATGACCAAAAGTCACTTGGGGAGTAAAGGGTTTATCTGACGTACAGGATAAAGTCCATCATTAGGGAAAGACATGGTAGGAACCTGAAGGCAGGAACTGAAGTGGAGATCATGGAGGAACACTGATCATTGGCTTCCTCCTCTTGGCTTCTTCAGTTGACTTTCTTACGCACCCCAGAACTACTTATTCAGGGACAGCACTGCCCACAGCCGGCTGGGCCCTCCATATCAGTTGTCACTTAAGAAAATGTTCCTCAGATTTGCCTAAGAGGCCAATATGATGGAGGCATTTACTCAATTGAATTCCCTTTTTCCAAGTGGTCCTTATTTGTGTTAAATTGGCAAAGCCTAAGCAGAACCCTTGTCCTCTTTCTTTTCCGATGCTTTTCTGTGTTGGGCTAATTTCTTTCTATTCCCCCTTTGTTCTATAACTTGTCTGCTCAGAGTTCTCATGGGTTTGCAATCAGCTAATGCACTAGCTATCAACTCTCCTGGCCTGAGTCACGCCTCCTGCCCATAGTCCTATTGTACCTGCAAGAGCAAATCCTACATGCAGATGAGGCCATTTCCTGCTCCCTGCAGGATGGCACCATGGTGGGGCCTGGGCATCGGAGGAAGGTTTGCCTGGGATCAGATGTTAGTTGATCCCCTTTGCTCTCAGTGACTGTACTTGCTCCTCTATAAATTGAGGGTGATAGTCTTTCTGCCGAGCCCTGCGCTGTGTATGACACAAAGGGGGAAATGCTGTGCTGACTAAGTAAATGCTCTTAGTGACGGTTAGTGGTGCCTAGTGCTTCTCTCTAGGCAGGAACTGTCCTGCAAGCCTCGTGTGAATTTATCCAAGTCTTTCTGTGAGGGAAGAATCGGTAACATCTCCATTTTATACTTGCGAATTTGAGTAAGCCATATTTTCCTGTCTTAGTTTTTTAGTTTCCTGTTATTTTCACAAAACATCTCAATAAAAGCAACTTAAGGGGGAAACGGTTTGTTTCAGTTCACAGTCCCAGGTTACAGTTAATCAATCATTACAGGGAAGGAACCTGAGACATTACAGCAGGAGTATCCATAGTCAAGGCGCAGGGAAAGATGAATGCTTGTGTGCAGCCTCCTCTCTAGCTTCTCACTGAATCCAGGACCCAGCCCGTGAAATGGTGCTGCCCACAGTTAAGATGCTCCTCTATCAATTGATGCAATTAAGATAATCTCCTACGGGTATGCCACAGGTTAGTCATCAAGGAAATCTAGATTGTGTCAAATAGATCATCAACAAACTGTCACAATACATAGGCAGCTAGAATTTGGACCTAGGGGTAGATTTCCTAGGTGCAAATCTGTGCTCTTATGTGGTAGCTATATATCCAAATTCTATTTATGTGGTAAAGTCCCTGATAAATGGTGTGTGTGTGTGTGTGTGTGTGTGTGTGTGTGTGTGTGTGTAGACCATAGACCACAGTCAAGTGTCATGCCCCCCTTCCACTTTGTTTGAGACAGAGAGTCTCTTAATGTTCCCTACTCCACACAGTTGCCTGGCTGGCCTAGGAACTTCCTCTGCTTGTTATTGCCCATTTTCTCAAAAGAGCACTGGACTACAGATACATTGCTACCATCTGTGTCCAGCTTTTATGTAGGTTCTAAGGGTCTGAACTCAGATGATCAGGCTTGTGTGACAAGTGCATATCCATGGAGCCAGCTCTGCAGTGCTAGGAAAAAAAGAAAACCTCTTCTTGGACTCTCCTTGGCCACCCCAGCACACAGTGACATTTCTCTGTCTGAATTCCTAATTCATCTAGTAGACAGAATAAGTTAGTAATTGCTAAAGACCAGCCTCTATGATACTGACTTACTTGATTATAATTATTGCATGTTATTGTAGAGAATTTGAAATATGGAAACACCAAAGAAGAAAATAAATGCATTTGGAGATAACTGCTACTCACACATTATATGCTTTTTAACTCTTATTTTATAATACCATGCTGTTACGGGAGGTCCTCCCACTCCTCCAGCCTATCGCCGCTGAGATACCAGCCCCTTGGGGCGTGGTCTCTCTCCCTTTAAAAAAGCGGCCACTTCCCTCTCCTCTCTCTCTTCACTTCCTGCTCCGCCGGTGACTTGACTTCCTTCCTGGTTACGCAGAGGGCTGACAGTGATCTGTAAGTTTTTTCCCCTTTAAATAAATACCACCCTATTAGTCATAATTCCAAACTGGTGTGGCATTGTTTATGACTTACGTCTTCACCATGCCTATATGCACAATGCATAATTATGTGAGATTTGCCTTTATCACTTAATATCATTCTAAATCATAATGAAATGTGAGCACTTTAATAGTGTAATTGGTCTATAAACAACATATTGCTTTCTCCCAATTTTCCAATGACTCTAATTTTTTTTTCAAGACAGGGTTTCTCGGTGTAGCTTTGGAGCCTATTCTGGTGCTTGCTCTGTAGCCCAGGTTGGCCTTGAACTCACAGAGGTCCGCCTGCCTCTGTCTCTTGAATGCTGGGATTAAAAGCATGCGCCGCCACCACCCGGCTTACTATAAATATTTTTTGTAGTGAAATATTTCCAAGGTTGTCATATTAAAGAGACTTCTGATAAACATGTAAAATTACCTTTTAAATAGTTTAATCAGTTTACCCCATCTCTATAGTAGGAAGACTCCAGTGTATTTTTCAACTCTTATCGACTGCTAAATTTTTATTTTTTATAAATCTTTGCTAATGGAAGGCAAGGCCCATATTTTGAATGGCAATGAATCTGAATTACCCTGTGTAATAAGATGTGGTTTTCTTTGAGTATGGTGTGGTTGACTTTTTTTTTTCTTTATGTTTTGTCCATGAGCCTATTGGGGGCCAGGGAGAAGAATGTGGTGGTTTAAATGAGAAATGTCCTCCATAGGTTCAGGGATTTGGATTCTTGGTTCCTAACTGGTGGTGTTCTTTGGGGAGGTTATGGAAACTTTAAGATCTGGGGCCTGCCTGGAGGAGGTAGATCCCTGAAGATGTGTTTTGAGAGAGTATAGTATCACCCCACTTCTGGTTCATTCTCCTTTCTTCATGGTTGAAGATGTGATCTTTCAGTTTGCCACCCCAGCTTCCTGCTGCTACGCCTCCCTTGCCATTCTCCCTTTGGAACCACAACCTGAAATAAACTCTTTCTTCCACAAGTTGTTCTGGTCATGCTATTTTATCACAGCCACGAAAAGGGAATAAGGCAGAAATTAAGCAGGATGGAGATTGGTACCAGGGGTCACCGCAGAGAACCAACCATATTGTCTCCTGCAGGCAGGAGCTGTAATTTTTTTCTTTTTCAGGGTTGGAATCTCTGACCTCACACATTTTAGGTAAGCATTCCACCCTTGAGTTCTATCCCAGTCCCCAGCTCTGCGTTTTGAAGTTAAGAAAGACACAGAGAGGTTTAGTGACTTGGAAACAATGCTACGTGGGAAAAACTAAGTGAATTTGAAAACTGAAAACCAAATACTTGTTCTACCCATAAGTTTTCAAGGTAGCTAAATTTTTACTATGTCACATTGTTTAATATATTCACATAAACTGGCTTCACATAAAATAAAAGAAGTACAGCTAATGACGGTAGAACAAAATTGTCGGTGCTTTCTTTGAACTCGCCAGTTCTAAGATAAAGGGATTCAGACTAAGTTACTCTGATACCCCAACTTTGTCATTGTTTAGATCCTATTTTCCCTACATAGGACGTATCATGTGTCAGTGTTCAACAGACCATGGGGCAAGAGTGTGGGACCTGAAATGTGGCTGCCCCTCAGACAGAGGCTTTGGTATCCCTTAGAATGTTCACTGCTTTCTCTTCCCAGGTTTCTTTGTGGATGGGAACTTAGGGGTGATAGTTACAGTAGGTGGCTGTGTGACTTTCCCCTTCTTATGCTATTATATTGAGAAAGGTATGGAACTAAACATTGGAAACGGACTCAGCTTGGCTCTTTTTTTTTTTTTTTTTTTTTTTTTGCCTTAGAACCGATTCTCTAAGCCAGCCCCTTGCACAGCCCTGCTCTGTAAACTCAGGGTGGTGCTTGCTAGGAAGGTCTGCACAGTATGGATCAACATTTTTCTCAGTAACATGAGATTAAAAGTAAATGCAACAACTTAGCGGTTCAATCTTTCTGTGGTATTATGATGATTTGAAGCTATTAAGAAGATAGTAGTCTCAAGGCTGGAAACATGTTAAATTCATATCTCACCTTTATTACCAATAAAATTGACGAAAATTATGGAGGCAAAATATTTCCTTAGTCTTTTCAGTCTCTGATTAGAGTGGATTATTTCTGTTCAGGAACCAGGAAAGACTAGTGGGGCTTTCTTTTGTAAGTGGGACCATTGATTAGCTCTCCGTTGTCTTCTGAAGAGTTGTCATCAAGAACAGCAGGCCTTGGTTGCGTTCTGGAGAAGTGGCAGGATATCCCTTCTCTATCATTTAGCTACACTTGCAGCCCCTGGAAAGAGGTCTTATTTTCTGAAAGAAAAAAGCAAGTGCCTGCTTAGGTTTTTATTCTTCTTCTTGATGCCGTTGCTATTTATGTATTTATAAATTAGCCAAACTACTTTTAAGCCTAACATGAAGGATAAATGCCTTCTAAATGGTAATATAAATTTGCAGGGCTTTAGGTTACACAAAAGCTGTGTTACTTCCTAAGGTAGTCTGGTGATCAATTGGGACTATAAAGGACTGTGGTTGGAATTATCAAGTGAGTGTATTGAAGCAGGTTTGACTATTTGTCAGTTTTCTTAGAGGTGGAGATGGCTCCATGTCCAAAGACTTATACCATTTAAAATAATACTTAAAACCTTTTCCTTCCTAACTACCTTTAGAAACCTCAGGTGTATTGTTTCTCAGGTAGCTGATGGTGGCTGTGCTTGTTACATACCTTCAGGTGCAGACTCTAAGGTGGATATTTATAGTTAGGCTCTGTGCTCTGAATCTCTCCCTGACCTGCAGAAGGCACTTATTAACAGCCATGAAGTTCCAGGGCCTGGGTTGACTCTCCAGAAAGCTGGAATGATGGTCTCTCAGAGTTGTTTCGGATACAGGATTATCATGCTTTCTTAGTCGTGAGTATGAACTGCCTTCAAATAGAAGACAGCATTCTCGGGCAAAGCTTCTATTTTCAATAGAGATCAGTTTCTAGAAAAGGGCTGACAGCAGCAATGCTCCTCCCAACTGAGAGAATAAATCTTTCAGTCCCAAGGAGACAAGGCCTTGCACATCCATTTCAATGTTATTGACCCTGGACATTCAGTAAAAGGGGAGGGGAGGCGAGCCCCTGTGTGTTCACCAACACATTTCTCACCAGCTCGCATGAGGTGTTTCCTGTATCTCTCAGCTACATGTCAACACACATGTGGTACTAAGTGAGGAGTTACTTTTGGTGAAGCCATTGCAAGTACTCTCTGCAGATTGATTCTTGATTTCTCCCTTGCTATCCTCCCAGCACTGATCCTGCATCCTGCCAGCAATGTGATTTCTCCAAGCTTTGGTTCCTTCTTCTGTAAGAATGGAAAGGTAGTCCGTGCAGCTCATCAGCCTCTCATTGGGTGAATGTAAAGATGAATAGACAAAGTAGGGTGGTATCAGGCATTGAACACATGCTCAGCAGATAGCAGCCTTTCTCCCTGCTGGATGTTGATACCATTTGCTGGAGCAAACATTTCTCCAATGTCTTAGTTACTATTAGTTATTGTTCTATTGCTGTGAGAGACACCATGATCAAAGAAAGGAATCAACTCATGGGCAGTAAAAGATAAGCTCCCCACCTTCTGGAAGACCTGAGTCTAGTTTTGAAAGAACTGTACCAGGGCCTGTATTATCATGGGGAGACATAGTTAAAAATAAGAGGTTTAGAGAGGAAAGATGTTAGTAGGCAAGCTTAAAAAGATGCCATGTAGTAGACACATGTGTAGTAGGCACAGCGTTGTTCAGCTTGGCAAACAGACAGTTTGCTGAAATTATAATGGACTATACTCTGTTTTGGATTTTACCCTTTCTCACTCTGTTTGTCTGTCTCTCTATGTGTGTATGTGTAACTCTGTGTGTGGTTTGTGCATATGTGCATGTGTGCATAGATACATACATATATGTATATGCACACACTCATGCACGCATGTGTAGGGGCCGGAAGTTGATGTCTGATATCTTTCTTTATTGCTCTCCACCTTACCTTTTGAGCCAAAATCTTTCACTGGATCTGGAGTTTCCATTTTCATCAAGTCTGTTTGGTCAGTGAGCCCCTAGGGTCCACCTTTATGTGGCTCCTCAACACCAATGTTACAGGCTCAAGCCACTATGTCTAGCTCTTCCCTAGGGATCTGAAATCCATCCTCATGCTGGGCAGCAGGCACTTCATCCAGTGGATCATCTCTCAAGTCCTCCTACTTGAACTTTTAATAACAACTCATTCTTGGAACTATACGTGGGGCAGGAATGTATGTAATGATCGATCTCCTTTAGTTCAAACAGGTGGAATTAGATTTTACAGTTGTCATTTAAATGTGTCCAGTTCCTTCTGATAAGTGTGCAACCATTTCCTGAGTGTGTTATCATTGTGGTGGTGGATGGTAATTGTCTATACCTTTTCATAGTGCTGCAATGAGTTTGAACAGTTTTGCTTTCTTTAAACCTTCACTATATAGTTACCCTTATTAAATGACTTTGAAAAGATTTTCTCCAGAAAGAGGACCAAACTATAATTAATTATTTTTAATCACATTTTTTTTTTGGATAGCATGTTCTGCTTTCTGATTCTCTCTACAATTGTATAAGCTATACTGAGGAGAGGAGTCACAGGGGATCTGCTAAGACACTTGTTTGAAGCCCCCAGAGGTACTGGCTCTTTGATCTCCTTGTGGAGTGCCTCTGATCTTTTATTCTGTAAGGTGTTTGTGTGTCTGCGTGATGGATGTTTCACAAACCCTGGTAAATGGGAGAAAATCTTTCCCAGTCCTTAAATGTATTGCTTTCCTTGTTCTTTCCAAAACACATTCTTCTTGGGTAAGAACATTTTAGAGACATTTGGCACCAAATCAACAGGATTGTGGCCTTTGATGGAATTTGAGGTTCTGAGAAGTGGTTTGATTGGTAGGAACCCAGCTTTGTTTCTTTCTCCTTGATTTCATCCTCCTCATCCGATAACAAAAACAACCTCTTTCTTACTCCCTGTCCGTTCATTTTTCTCTTCTGAAACGAGAGTATCAGATTTCATTGACTTTTGTACCTTGACATCTGTTATCAGTTTTCCTTCTCACCTTGAAGGAAGAAAAAGCTCATAGGTATACAAAACAAATTAAGAAAATAGTCTGTGAGTTAAACAAGACCAAACAAGGTTTTGGAACAGAACTGGAAGGATTGCCACGATGTTATAGAGCGTCTAATCCATGATTCAGAAAGTGTTAGTCATGTTGACAGACCACTGATTTGACTAATTATTCCATAGACTGGATGGCTGATTCAATTGCTCAAGTCACCTAGTAATTTTGATCAAATCAACGAGTAATTATGTTTTTTTGCAGGCAATAAATATAGAATACTGATTATACTAGATGGAAGATGTTAACTGTGACAGACTCGTGTAAAATATTTAATTCTTATGGATGAAATCCTCAAAATAGACAATAGAAAAGGTTGTGTAATTTTTGAAGACAATCCCTTTATTCTTTCAATAAGCAACATATTGGTATGCAATATTCTCTGATACTAACTAAATACTCAGGCTTTACATGTCTGTAGTATCATAAATACTACATAGCTTTGGAAACCTGAAGAACTAAACATGGCCAGATTTAAAAGAAAAATTCTCTTTATAGATCTCACAAAAAGAAGCTATAGGTTAGCTGAAATTTATCACCACCAATTTCCCAGCTAAATGTATTAAATATTAATACTGAAATCTAGTTGCTTTTATTTGTTTTGTTTCTGTGCTGTGATCATCCTTTCCCTTCCTTTTGAGAAATGTTTCAATGGAGCACCCTGTTTATTACTAAACTTCTAACTGGCAGTGTTTTTAATATTTGTGGGAGTAAGTTTAAAATATTTTCGAAACAGAGACATGTTTACCTAATGGAAAAGTCTGTCTTTAATTTTATCTGAGCTGTCTCTTGGATCACTTGCCTGATTTAGAGTCCGTGCGTATGAAAACAGGAAATATGTGCATATGCAATGTACAAGGAACTTGGTGCAGATTCTGGTGTACAGAATTCCTGTTTGTGAAACTTCTCCAGGGTCGCTGTTGTGAAAACGTGTAGTGAAGTTGCTTCATCCACTGTGTGTGTCCTTGTCTCCCTGATTTCTTCCCCTTAAAAGCAAAAAGCCAAATGAAATCCGCAGAGGTGGAGGAGGGAGAGAGGACGGTGAGTGCTGAAGCTCAGGCTATGTTGAGTGTGTTCTTGAGGGGCTGTGAGTGCCCACTGGTGTTCTGGCCTGGGTGCAGCTTCTGTCTGCCCTCTCACTGTGCTGAAAGTAATTCTTGCAGTGCAATGACATGCACTATTTTTGTACATTCTGACTCACACACCTACTGCTTTGTTGGGTTTTAGCTATTTATCCAACTTAATGAGAAGTATGTTGGCGTATTGAAAATGCCTGGCTAAGGAATACATGGTCATAATTGTGAGCATCTTCATGCCTTGTTTTATGTGCTGTGATAAACTAATCCCCAGAGAACTTTCAGGTATACACTCTAACAGTATAGGATCTAATCGTCAACATTTGGTAGCTCTCTAGGGCATAGGAGAGAGTGAATCGTCACAGATGTATAGGCTAATATGATACAAAATTATTTTTGCAAAAGAAAAAATAAATACTAGGTTTCCTTTTTTCTCATTTTCCCCTTACAATGCCTTTGTTTTATGGTGCCAGGAGTCAAACCTAGAGTCTACATGTGTTAGGCCAGAGTCCTGTGTCTGAGCTACATTCCTGGTCTCCTTTGCTTTTGAAAGTTAATTGAGTCTAAAGTGCAGATGGTTTTGTAGTGGAAATAGAAACCCTCGCCTGCTCGTACACGCAGTTCCCACCTGAAGCTCCGACTTTAGGAGAAATGAGGCACTGGTGTGAAACACGGCTTAATTTAGAATACAGACTTTGATTTTCTCATTCCTCCCTCCTAATAAAGACATTGCCACTCATGGATTAATTTAGTGAACTCTAATGGAAGAAATGTAGGTAGCCTGAAGCCATCTAGTCCTTGCCAGTTGCTCCAGAGGCAAGTGTGCACAAACTGAGGCAGATGTAGGAGAGATGCCACCTCTGCTTGCTTCGGGGGTCTGTCTCCTCATGAGGCCAGCCTCTTTGCTGGTCTGCTTGGCAGGTGACAGTGGCAGCCAGCCAGCCAGCCAGCCAGCCAGCCAGCCTTACTGTGATAGAGGGACTTCTTAATATAAGTCATTTTAGCTTTTGCTCTTACTTCTCACAATAGCAGAAGTAGGAAGCCTCAGTTCTGGACTGTGAAGCAGAAATTGGAGCCTCTATTACTGTTTTCAGCAAATCACACAAGGGCTTGTCTGTCGTCAGGTCTCTGAGAGGTCAGCCACTGAAGGCTGGTCCTCCTCTGCGTGCTGAGCTAGATGTGCATGCAGGCATGAGGCACACAGGTCTCTGCGCCCCACTCCAGCATAACCTGAAGGGGTAACCACCTCTCCTTCAACTCAGTTCTGCCTTAGAATTTCCAAAGTGCTGCTTGGCAAAAAGAGTCAACCCTCAAAGCATCCAGCGTTGTTCTTAATTACTGAATGTTTCGAAAAGAGAATGTTTAAGAAACAGTGAAGTCCTGGAGAGATGGCTCAGTGGGTCCTCTTACAGAGGATCCCGGCTTGGTTCTCAGCTCACGTGGTGGCTCACAACTCCGTGCCCTCTCTTAGCCTCCGTGGGCACCAGGCATTCAAGTGAAACACAGACACTTATGCAGGCAAAGCCACCCATACACATTAAAGAAAAGAAAAGAGAAACTTATTTATAGGTGATGTGGGATGTCCTTCTGTATATGTGTTGCTTTTATTGGCTAATGAATAATGCTGTTCCAGTCAATGACTTAGCAGAACAAAGCCAGGTGGGAAATCCAACAGAGAGATATAAAGAGAGTAGGCAGAGTCAGGGAGGTGCCATGTAACTGCTGAAGGATGAAGACACCATGTAGCTGCCAAAGAAGAAAGACACTCAGAACTTTACCCGGTAAGCCACAGCCTTGTAGTGATACACAGATTAATAGAAATGAGTTAATTTAAGATATAAGACCTAGCGAGAAATACGTGTGAGCCATTGGCCAAACAGTGTTGTAATTAATATAATTCCTGTGTGATTATTCGGGTCTGGGCATCTGGGAAATGAAAAAGCAGTCTCCGTTTACATATAGGTAATGATTTTGATTTTTCAGAACCAAATTTTAGTCTTTGTAACAAAAAGCCAGATTTTATAGAAGTTTTACAAGATCCCTTAAGAAAGTCCGAAGTAGAAGGGTGGGGGATATAAGCCACTGTCGTGTGGCTGTGGGGAGCTGTCGTGCAGGAGTCTTGTCTGTGTTGGGGGAATCTTTGTAGTGGGCTATATTTATATCCACTCACTCCAGTTTCCCTTTTCTTCGCCCTTCCTTTTTATTTAAAACAAATTGAGGACAGTACCTCACTATGTAGCCCAAGCTGCTCTGGAACTCATGATCCTCTTGTCTCCGCCTTCTTAGTGCTGGGATTATAGGTGTGCCTCACCACACACAGGTTTATTGTAATTGCTCTTAAAAAGAGGTCCTTGAGAAAATTTACCAAAAGTCTCTGGCAGTCATCTGGGGAGCCCCGGGACTGTATTTGGAGATCCACTGATCTGTTTGACAGAAAGCTTGACAAAACATTAACTTCATGATTCCTGGAGCTGTAGATGCCCCAGATTGAAAATAAGCTGCATACAATTAATTCTGCTGGTAATATTGCGCTGCAATATTTAAATAGCCTTTAAAACCAGTGCTCTGTAACAATGAGATCACCACTCTTCTGAATCCTTTGCCCTTTCCCAACATGTGAGTTACATCCATATTTATTTCCCTGGACTTTAACTGCCCCACAGCTACAGATGCACAGCTGGCTCTTTCTCTCTTAGCATGTCCACACCCACAGATTCGGCCAACATCAGACGGAAAATATTCAAGAATAAAAATGTCGCATCTGCGTTGAACACGTGCAGGTTTTTGTCCTTGTCTTTATTCCCTTGACAATACAGTATAACAACTATTCACATAGCTTTTACATTTTAAGTACTCTAGAAGTGATCTTCTGTATGGCAGGAGGATGTGACTTGAACATCTACTGCAGATTTTGGTATTTCAGAGGTCCTGGAACCAATCCCCTGAGCATGCTGAGGGACAACAGAAGCTGGTTTTCCTTTGTAGGTGTTTGTCAGCAAGCATATTATATTAAGCTGCTCATTCTCCAGCAGACGGTTGTCCTTGTTGCAGGTATTTGCTTTTCTCTAAGGACTCAGAAGAGACTGAAGGATGTTGTTGTTGCTGTATTTCAGTTGGGTAAGATTGTGAGCTGCAGGTGGAAGGAGAGGACCATCTCCATGTAGCTGTCCTCAGGTCTGGCACACGCCCCTCTAACCGGATATGAGTGCACACACACACACTGATTAATTAGATGCCATCTGCCGAGTGGGAGTTCCCTTTTCTCACTGTTGTGATAGAATGCCAGACAGAAACTGCTTGAGGGGAAAGGGTTTATTCTAGCACTTTATTCAGGGGATGCAGCCATCATGTCAGGGAGGGATGGCAGCAAGTGGCTTGTGACAGGGGGTGGGGGGGGGGCAGAAGCAGGAGCACTGGTTACATTGCAACGGCAGTTGGATGGAGGTAGAGAATGGTTGGAACATGAAATCTGTGTCCTACTTCCAGTGACCCTCTTCTTCCGTCTCAGCCTCACCTCTTAAGGTTCTACAACTTCCCCAAACAGTGCTCCCCGCCCCCCTTGCAGAGGACCCAACGGTTCAAACACACGAGTCTGTCAAAGACATTTCACCTTCAACCACAACAGTTTGCCACTGATCTCCCTAGGCCTATGACAATATACTTAGTGTCTTAAATAGCCTTAAAAATCCCAAACCAAATTTCAGGTATGAATTTACATATTAATTTTGGTTTTTTTCTTCTTTGATTCTGCTTATCATTCAGTTGTAGGGAACTTCAATGTGACCTAGTTGGGAGGAAGCCCATTCTTGAGAAATTAATGTTTAAAACTTGGTGGGATTATTCCTTGGTATATTAACAGTGCTCTGCAATCCCATTAACTGATTTGAAGCTTGAATTTATCACAGCTTGAAGCCATTTGGAATGTGTGCATTGCAAGAATTTTTCTGTGCATATTCTCTGTGTTAACCGTGACCTGCAAGGTGGCCAAATAAAACAGGTTACTTCTTTACTGAAGTCATGGACACTGAGTAATTGATGGGTCAGAGTCAGACTCTGCAAGTTGAGGGAAGTACAGGGGAATCAAGGGCTTATTTCTCTCAGTCTATCATTGCCATACAATACTATGAGAGAGACAGGGAATGGGGGTGGGGGAGATGGTGGGCTGGGCCAGAGGACTAGAGCATGGGGAGGGTTTCAGTTCAATAAGGTTTTGTTAGGCTCTAAGAAGAGATTGTTTCAGGTAGTTGGGCCCCGAATGACCCCCCTCTGCTATTAGTTATAATTGAGGGCAACCAATCCACCTCTCTTCAGGTGTTCTCAATATTTGAAGAGTCATCACCCTGAGATGGAATTTTATATGGTAAGCACATTTACAGTAATGGACTTTTTATGTATTTCGTAGCAGCCAATTTAGGGCAATCCAAATGTGCATTCTAAGACAATCAGATTTTCTGGTGACAGTTGCTCAGAAAAAGGCAAAGACAAAGATTACCAATCGCAGAGTCACCTTTGAGTGGTTGAGTTTTTAAGCTAGGAAATGAACTTGACTAATAAAAACAATACAGATACAAACCCACTCACAACGAGATGGTTATGAAGATAGTCGTCCCAAGGCATTTATATTTCTTTGGTGGTTATCTGATTCTAACAGTTGTGATAAAGTACATAAGATAATTACTTGTGCTGGAAGAGACATAAGATTGATCCCTAACCACTTACCTAAGAGACTTTTAAATGAAAAACTCCTTCCTTTGCTCCTCATGGTCTCACAGCTCCCAGAAGCAAAACTCCTCTCAGAGCCCTGTGTCCTGTCTGCCACCTCCAGGGCCAAGTTCTGAAGTCAAGACATAATGCTTTAGTCCCCAGGCTTAGAAAACAGCTCTGAACTCTTAGCTCTTATCCTTCCTGAGAATCAACAGGACTCTCAGGAGGAGCCTGCCCTCCTCTCCCAGTTCCAGGTACTACTCTGCCCTGATAATCCAACACGGGAGGATGCAGCTTTGCATGTCCGTCCTCTCTGGGTCTCCACCTTCCCTGACCTCACCTTTCTTCTGCTGCTTTTGGTTCACTGAAATCCTATGTCTTATGTTTCCAATTTCCCATGTTCATTGGATCCTTCTAAGCAGACTTGCAAATACGGGTAAATTTCTCTTTAATAAAAACTTACTTTGGTTCTGTTCTCCTTAAGGGTAATCATTTCTTTGCTTCACCTTAACTTTTTTTTTTGATAGCTCATTGTGAGAGAACCACAAGCCTCATGGTAATACATGGATTAGTGTAAATGGGTTAATTCAAGACATAAGAGTTAGCTAGAAATATGCATGAGCTAATTGGCCAAGCAGTCTTGCAATTAGTATGGTTTCAGTGTGATTATTTCAGGTTTGGGGGGCCAGGAAATGAAGCTTCATCTATAGCTGTTCTGGAATTCACTCTGTAGATGAGGCTGGCCTTGAACTCACAAAGATCTCTTTGCCTCTGCTTCCTGAATGCTGGGATTAAAGATGTGGGCCATCACTGCCAGGCTTTAATTCTCTAGTAATGGACAAGAGATGGGGAATAGAAGCATCTGGCTTCTTGACTTCTGGGTGTGTTCCATAGTCTGTTTGTGGATCTTCTGGCATAGATTTCCCTGTTTTGTCTCCAACTTAGCTTTTCTGACTTCCTTCATTTCTTCCTTCTCTCAGGTTTTCTTTATGTTGTTGTTTCTGATTCATGATACAGGCGCCTGTCTTAAAAAGTGTGATTGGAAAAGCAGAAACCAAAAGAGAGGCATTTTTCCCATAGAAGATAGATTCCTTGAAGGAGTGGAACCAGAGACTGTATTGTAGCCAGAAAGAAGAGTATAACTTCTTAGAAAGTGCTCTGAGCTTGGAAACTAGTGACATAATGTTTTGTTTCTATCAAAACTGACTTGTAAGTTCAGAGCGTTGGTGAAGGCGTTTTTCGTCTAAACCGCATTCTTCCCTCTCGAGAAGACTAAATGTAAGTTCTTTCTCAGAACCAAATTAAGGCTTCTTAGAAAACAGCTTTCTTCCCTCCCCCCTTTTTCTTTATTTGGAGGCAATTCTCCTTCTTTGCTTTGAAGAAGAGTTGTTAAATCCTGGAATTGGAAAGCATCTTAAGTGTTATAGTTTTTCAATCTCTGGGATAAAGTAGATGCTTTGATTTTCTTCATTATCACTATCTCCTCTGCATAAAAGCATTGGCAGTTTCTTGGACATACAATGGTTCAGAACAATGAGGAAGCTGACTCACAATCTGGTTTTATTGCTCAGCACAAAGCTGCAAACTTAAATGTTGATAAGTGTTAGCCAAGCGATTGAGGCAAATAAGGAGACCAAGAGTTGGGGTCATAGGGAATAGCAGAGACGTGGAAACAGGCGAATCCATGCTCTACAAATATGGGCTTGCCGCTCCCATCAAACATCAGCTGTATCCAGTAAAGTACAGTTACTTGTGGCAAAGAGCCATGGTCTTTAGTGGGCTGTGTTCATGGAAAACAGCCATTTGTGTTACCAGGAAGTACAGGTTGGGTAACTCATACATTTACAGTAAATGTGGCTATTTCCTCAAGCATGTGAAAGTGTAGTCCTTACAGGGCTTCCTGCCTAGAAACCTCAGTACTTACTCTTCCATTTGTCTTTAGAAGCATACTCAGAATTATTTATTCTCACAATTTTCCATCTTATGACTAACCCTTCCTGAAAATCTTTTCATTTGGATTGTCCTCCCAACTACAGAAGAAAAACTACTTGTTTTTGAATGTTTCAGATTTTCTGGAGTTTAATTCTACACCAACAAAGAACTTTACCCATAAATCCAACTTGAATCAGCATGGGCTCTGTCCTCACATTCCCCAGCCCTGCCCCCAAGACAGGGTTTCTCTGTGTAACAGCCACGGCCAGCTTGGAACTTGCTTTGTAGACCAGGCTGCCCTTGAAGTCATGGAGATCCGCCTGCCTCTGCCTCTTGGGTGCTGGGATTAAAAGTGTGTGCCACTCTCTCCTGTTTGTCCTAACATTTTGTGGTTGGTGGAAAAGATCAATTGATCATTGTTCCCTTTGTGACATTCTTTTTTTTTTTAAGATTTATTTATTATATATAGTGTTATGTCTGCATATATGCCTACTCACCAGAAGAGGGCACCAGACCTCATTACAGATGGTTGTGAGTTACCATGTGGTTGCTGGGAATTGAACTCAGGACCTCTGGAAGAGCAGCCAGAAGCCAGTGCTCTTAACCTCTGAGTCATCTCTCCAGCCCGACATTCTTTATATAAGTAAAAAATAGCCAGTACCCCAAACCTGTACAAGTCTGCAGTTATTTTTCTATCATCTATCCATGTCTATCTCTTCACCTACCTATCATCTGTCTAACCTATATCTATCTTATCTATCTAATCTATTGTTCATCTATCTAATCTATTTTATCGGTCTAATCTATCATCTATCTATGTATCTATCTAATCTATAATTTATCAATCTATCTAATCTATCATTTATTTATCAATCTATCTAATCTATCATCTATTATCTATCTATCTATCCTATCATCTATCAATCTATCTAATCTATCATCTATCTATCTATCTATCTATCTATCTATCTATCTATCTATCTATCTATCTATCTATCTATCTATCTATCTAATCTATATGTATGAACACACACTCACACATATGCATGCCATGACCCATGTGAAGAGGTCAGAGGATCCTTTCAGGACTGTTTCTCTCCCTCAACTAATTGGGTTCTGAGTATTGAACTCAGGTTGTCTGGATTGCAGCAAGTGCCTTTCCTGATGAGTTATCACACCATGCAGGTCCACGTCTACAGACTCTTATCATGGGCTGTTTCCCGGTGCTCTGATAATTGTAATTGCTTTCTTCTGAACTCTCTCCAATCTGTACAGTAAAAGAAATAATATTCTGAACTCTACACAGTCCTTTCCTGGGCTGATTGAGCTGGCTAGATAATACTACCATCTTATTGCTTTTTTCAGAGATTCCACATATTCAAGGTACAGTCTGTGACCTTAATATTTTTTTCCAGCAATGGTAGTGTTGTAGCTAGGATTTCTTCATATCTTATCCACACAATTCATTTTGCATTTCTAAGTTTGCCACTCTTTACTCGCAGCTATCTTGGTTTCGGTGGGCTGTTCCTAACTGGCTTGTCAAGTTACTTGGAACATTGTTGTATTTCAGAAAAACTAGAAAACTTCACCTATTTTATAGCCACAAGATGATTGATTTAGAACCATTCTTCCTTCCTTCCTTCCTTCCTTCCTTCCTTCCTTCCTTCCTTCCTTCCTTCCTTCCTTTCCTTCCTTCCTTCCTTCCTTTCCTTCCTTCCTTCCCTCTTTTTGTGATGTGATGTATCGTGTAGCTGAATATTTTCAATTTCACTGTAAAGTTATTGAAAACCAATAAAACAGCAAACCTCAACTGTTTTGAGCCAAGACGTCTGGATGATGGTACGTGTGCTCATGCATGTGATGTACATTCATGTTCATGTGTGTGGTGCACATGTGTGCTGACGCATGTGTCAATGTGTGCTAGTGCACATGGAAGTGAGAGGTTGATGCCAGGTGTCTTCCTTGATTTGATCCCTGTCCACTTTGTTGGCTGAGTTGGGGGCCTGCAACTGAAGCCAGAAATCACTATTTGTCTCATCCATCTCTCCAGCTTGCACGGGGTCTCCCTCTTTGCTTCCTGGGTCTTGGGAACAGTGAGACCCCAGATCCTGAATTTCTTGTAATCCCCTGATCTGAGTGCCTACAGCTGCTCTGAGCACGAGACCTTCAGGAGTTCCTGATGGCAGGAGAGTGGTTTCTGGTGGGTTTGGCTAGGGCATGGCTATCTCTATATAATCTGCCCTTGAACACAATAAAGGGGGCATTCTTGGGGAATTCAAGGATGACCCATGTCGCTGTCTCTGTGTGTGTGTGTGTGTGTCTGTGTATTTTAACCTCCAGCCCCCTTGCCCAAAGCTTGCAAACTGGGTGCCAGTGCACAGAGCGCAGACACGGGGGTGTGGTACACGGCACTGGGCGCTGGGATAGGCAGGACCAAAGCACCCACCAAGCTCTTATGTAGGCTTGGGATGTGAGCTCAGTCTTCGCATTTGCACAGCAAAGACTTCATGAACTTCCAGCTCCTGCAGCTCACCCAAGGTTTATTAAGCGTGTGTGTGTGTGTGTGTATGACTATTGATTCACAGTTTTCCTGTTACTAGGCATTTCTTAAAATTCTGTGAAAGTTGATAGCACAGTTTCTTGTTTAGTTGTAGAAACTAAACTTGAGTGATTTGGTACAAAAACTCGTGGGTGGTGGTTGCTTCTAGCGGAGAGAAGACATTCCACATGTTCAATACATGTCTATAGTTCAGCAGTACCATAGTTCACATTTTTTAGTAAGAGGGTGAGAGAATAGGAGAAACTTAAGATCAAATATAAATGATATGTTGTGACTATCATACAGCTACTGTTTGTTTAGGACTTTGAGGCTGTCTATTCTTTTATTTAAATTCAGTAGTCAGCGTCCTGTTTAATATATGAGCATAAGATGCATTTTTTTTGTTATTGTCATTACAGGTTTTGGGAAGTGACCATGAAGACTGAAGAAGTTACATTTTTCACATGATAATTGAAGTTAATGACTACCTACAATATTTTCATGAAAATTAAGTATGACTTAGAAGTGTCAAAGGTTTATGATGTCATCAATTTCGACAGAAAGCAAACTTCAGCAGGCTGTTAGCCTGAAGGGAGTTGACCCAGAAACATGCATGATTGTGTTTAAGAACCACTGGGCACAGGTAATAAATGACCTCCATCTCCTCTGCTGGTCTCCTCTGCTGAGCCTCCCCCCACCTCCAGTTTCTGCCACACTGAGCCAAGATTTCCTACTTGGTGACAGTCAGCTGACTTTCTAGAAAATGCTTTGTAGGACAGGCTCTTTCAGTCAAGAGAAAAGCAGATTTTTCTTCCTGATTTCCTATAGTATGTATCAGATTAAAACATTGTTTCCACAAAGGGCTGGCTTTTTGAAGCATTTACTAAGTACTGTGTTGAGTACTTCAAATATTCTGTAATTAATATAATTTATATTAAATCTATCATTTAATCTTCTCCAGAAACTAATAAAGAGAATGGAGAATTATGCAGGTTAAATGGCTGTCTGGAGGTTCTGCTGTCAGTGAATTACCAAGCCAGACCTTGGTACTCAGACCTCAGTGCCTTGAATGCAAAACCCACGGGTCTGACTTCAGTACCCTGCCTTTGTCAGACCCCATACGATGTAGGGGGATCTGTCTGGCTATGCCTGAGTCCTCATCTTCTCTACTGAGCACATTAGTGTTTGTGGATGATTCATTTCTACTTCTTGGGGCTTTCCCAAGAAAATTAAGGGTTGAATGCTTAGAAAATTTACCAGTCTGCCCCTTTCCTCGGGGAGCTTGCAGGTAGTAAAATAAAAAAAAAAAATGGTATTCTTTACTACTTGTCTAGCGTTATACTCCCCAGGTGAGCTGGTAAGTGGCTATTTATGTGACGGTTTTTTAATGACTACCAGGTTCCTTCCTGTGTCCGGAAAGAACACATGGGTTAAAGCCCGGAGCCTGTAAATCACAGCAATTATGGCAGACACAGATTAGATCAAAAGGGGCAAAATCAATTCTGCTTCTGGATTGTTCACACCTTGTAGTTGCTTTTCACCTTCTAGTGTAAAGCTTCTATGATTTTCTTCTGCTTTCCCATTACTCTTGAGTTATTGTTCCGATTTAATGGATTTACTGTGGGCATTGAGGACACCTCTTCTATAGTGAAGGAAAGAAATTTGGAGCTATTCTTGATAATTAGATAACTGCCTTTGGTTTTACACGTTTTAAAGCATTTTAAAGCAATGGCTTCAGAGTCAGCTAATGGACCCTTGAGAGTTGTGACCAGCAGTCCTCAGAAGACCTGCTTCTATCTTTACCTGTTTGGACCATATATCATTTTGTGCTTATCCCATGTACAATGTATCTATGTATTACTGCATGCTTGTCTATTTTATTTACTTAATTATTTATGTCCATTCTCTTGAGTGGATTACCACACGGATGGCATTTCCAGCTTACCATTCATTTGGCCGATGGAGTTTCCCTTTGAAATGTGGAATCTCTGCTCTGAGGCCCACTGTGTGTGTGTACTACGTTTGATCATGAGCATTCCTTCTGGTTCCTGTAATGGGATCCATTTGGCTTTCTGCGCTGCTCTGAGAATCACAGATACACCACTGACCTCGTGACTCTGTGTAGGTAGATCATCTATCCTGCTCAATCTGGTTTCTTTCTCCGAAGAACAGCTGGACTGCTGCTAGAATGTCCTGTGTGAGGAATGTGTCCATCTTCTTTTCACGTTGTTGAGAATAAATATTAGCCCCAGAATCCTATTAGTCAGTTCCATGTCTGCTATGAATGACTTCAGCATTATCAGATACTGGGGGTTATCGGAGGCACCATGCAGGTGCTTAGCACCCTCCTCTTGAAATATATTGAGGTGAAGATGAGAATATCTTGTCAGAGGAAATGATGTTAGTCATTAAACAATTCCCTTTATAAAGTGAGCATGTCTTATGATTGTTCAGCCATTTCCTTAACTTTAGTTGGGTTTCTTTTTAAGAATGAAATAAAAGACCTTTTTTTAAAAATTTTTTTATTGATAAAAGGAGGATAAAGAAAAGAAAAAAAAAACAAATTTCCCCCTCCTCCCACCAGCCTCCCATTTCCCTCCCCCTCCTCCCATTCTTCTCCCCCTCCTCCCACTCTTCTCCCCCTCCTCCCACCCCTCTCCCCTTCCCCCCACTCCTCTCCCCCTCCCTTTCCAGTCCAAAGAGCAGTCAGGGTTCCCTGCCCTGTGGTAAGTCCTAGGTCCTCCCCCCTCCATCCATATCTAGGAAGGTGAACATCCAGACTGGCTAGGCTCCCACCAAGCCAGCACATTGCGTAGGATCAAAACCGCGTGCCAATGTCCTTGGCGTCTCATCAGCCCTCATTGTTCGCCATGTTCTGAGAGTCCAGTTTTATCCCATGCTTTTTCTGGTAACAGTCCAGCTGGCCTTGGTGAGCTCCCAGTAGATCATCTCCACTGGGATCTTGGGGGTGGGGTGGGATGAGGGTTAGGGGAGATGGGGAGAGAAAAGGTAGAAGGGAAGGAGGGGGGACTTGGGGAAACAGGAGGATCGGGATAAAGGAAGGTTGGATAGGGGAGCACGGAACCACAATTCTTAGTTAAGGGACCCACTTTAGGGTGGGCAGGAGACTTGACCCTAGAGGGGCTCCCAGGTGCCCAAGCTGAGGTCCCCAGTTAGTTCCCTGGGAAGCTGAGGATAGGGAACCTGAAATGACCTTACCCTAGAGCAATACTGACGAATATATTGCATATCATCCTAGAACTCGCATCTGGCGATGGATGGAGATAGAGACAGAGACCCACACTGGAGCACTGGACTGAGCTCCCAAGGTCCCAATGAGGAGCAGAAAGAGTGAGAACATGAGCAAAGATGTCGGGACCATGAGGAAAAGACCTTTTTTTTATTAATCTCTTTAGACTTAGCTTTTCCTTCTAAATACATCTAGAAAATGCCCTTAGTCTCTATCTGCAGAGACTCTGTGGGCCTTCCTATCAACTGTATGAATGATAATATTGGTTGAGAAATAGATGCACGTGCGTATCTAAGTAGCTATTTTCTCTTAGAGGTTGAGTTAGGGAACAGTTCAAGGACATCCCTAGAGCATCCTCGGAGGGCGGGGGGTAGCTACAGGAATTAAGTTAAGAAAAGGGAGTGTTATGAGTGTGAGTGGTGAAGAAAGTTGTAGTTTGGACAGTTTGGCTGTGGAAAAGTTTTCATGTCAGAGGAAGGGAACATTTTAAGAGGGATATTGGTGATAAATGCTCAGTTTTGACCTTTATGTTGGTGAGAAAGAAGGTGGGGGAGGCAAAAACTGAGGGCAAGGCAGAGATGTGAGCTGCGAATCCCTCAGCTGTCAGGACTGGGTTGTGCATCCGTCTCTGGACTTGGCTCTTCACCGTGACTTCTGCTGGGGTGGCTAACGGCACACTCAGGGGAAACAGTCTCATCTGTGACATGTGTACCTCTGTGCCTACTGTGACTACAGCCCCCAACTCCCTCAAGGCAACCAAGGCAACCTGAGAGGCCTCTAGGAAATGTGGCAGTCAGGACTGAACGGCCACATGGTATTGAAAGGAGTGTGCCATTCACAGCTCAGTACAATACTTTTGTATACCATAAATTAGGAAGAATAAAGGCAGCGAAAGTCTGTGCTATCTAGAATTTATCTTTGTTAGGCTACTTCAGTATAAATTCAGCATCACTGACATGCATTTGACAGCCTCTGGTATACTATTTACAAGTCGCTTCTATGCCAGAGCTTGAGTTACAGAGCTAACATGGATGGAAAGAGAAGGGTTGCTGCTTTCTATCTTGGCCTCTACTGTCCAGGGCAGCTAGCTCTATAACTAACTTGGGTCATATATAAGGCAGTCCATCATCCCATGGGTGAGACCTTAAGTGGCCTGGTAGTACACTTGAATTTCCAACCCCTCCCCATCCATGATGTCATGATAGAAGGGTCTCTGTAGATACCCAGGAGTAAGCTTCCTAATAGTGACTTTGGAGAATGTAGGTTTAGGAAGCTGGCCTGGCCCATGCTTCCTCTCACCTTCTTGAATCTTAAATCACCAGAATAATAGACCTAAGATCCAGATCTATCTGTTATAGATGTATCCAGTTGGACATCCCAATGACATAAGCCCACCCACAGGCCAGGAGGGCACAGACAGTTCCTTAGATCCTAGCTTCCGAGACTGCTCTGCATGCGTGTCCACCATCATCCCTAGCAATTGTCCAGTCGTTCCGTGCCTCTGTGTGTGAAGTGCTTGCTGCTCTTTCTGCTTGAGTGCCCCTCCGTCTTGTGAAATGCTGCTCCTACAGGACACATTAGGGATGTCATTTCCTGCAGACACTCTCTCTTCTCTCTCTCACGTTTTCTCTCTGTGCTCACCATCGCCACACGCTCTCTTCTCCTGTTCCATCAGACTCTTTATCTTACAACGGTATATGTAGCTTCTCTTCAACACCATTGAGAAGCTCCTGAATATCAGAGGCTTTCAGCGATGTATTTGTGTTTCTGGTGCCCATAACAGAGTATGGCATAATGTAGTATGACATCAGTCAACAAACTGCTGAACAGCAAGGAGGAACACGACTTTAGAAGACCCAGGCAATTTGGGAAGCCACTTTAAAATGCACTAACTTTATTTTTTTAATATTTATTTATTTATTATGTATACCAATATTCTGTCTGTGTGTAAGCCTGTAGGCCAGAAGAGGGCACCAGACCCCATTACAGATGGTTGTGAGCCACCATGTGGTTGCTGGGAATTGAACTCAGGACCTTTGGAAGAGCAGGCAATGCTCTTGACCTCTGAGCCATCTCTCCAGCCCCAAATGCACTAACTTTAAACCACTGTATAATATGCTTCCAAGAAGGTCTTTGAACTTGCTTTTAGGGGTAAGGATGAATATATACCTACGATAGATTTCTATAGTCATTTGCAAAAACAGTTTATAATTTGGCAGGTTATTGCTTTTTATCTCCTCACTGTCTTCGCATTTTCAGAGCGGAAGAGGGTTCAAATGGAAGGGATCACTGGCTTATCGGATAATAAATTGTTCAAGCAGACTGGCTGGTGAATTATACCACCTACCTATTGGTTACTTTCCATGATATGCTTATACTTTGTGACTACGTGGACCTTGTAATAGTCACTGTGTCCTTACTTCTTTTAGGCAGGAGAATAGAGAATTGGAAGAAGTTAGGCAAGGAGGTTTATGTCTGTACGTCTGTATTTCTAGTACTTTTGACCACAAAAGCAGGAAGATCAAGAGTTCAGAGTCAGACTAGGCTATTTGGTGAGTTCCAGGCTAGATTGGTCTACATAGCAAGGCCCTGTCTCAAAAAATAAACAACAAAACAAAAAAATCATTTATATCCATCTAAAAAATAACATAGGTCTCCTTTTTACCAAAAATTTTATATTCCAAAAAAGCTGTTTTTCTAGATTATTTTTTTATTTCATAGCATTTATTTATACTTTGTGACTATATGGACCTTTCTCTATTATATACAGAGAAAATTATTTTTTAAAAATTAGAGAAAGCAGCCGGGCAGTGGTGGCGCAAATCCCAGCATTTGGGAAACAGAGACAGGCGGATTTCTGTGAGTTCAAGGCCAGCCTAGTCTACAAGATCTAGTATAGGACATCTAGGGCTGTTACGCAGAGAAACCCTGTCTCAACAAAAACAAAACCAAATAAAACAAACAAACGAAAAAAGTATTAGAGAAAGCTGGGCATGACAGTACCTGTCTACAATGCTAGCCCTTGGGTGTCTGAGGAAGGAGGATCATGAATTTAAGGCCAGCCTGGACTAATAGTGAAAACCTGTGCAAAAGCAAGCAAGGAAACATCAGGACCGTATGACAGTCATGACACTCGAGGAAGAAAGAACAGTGGCTTTTCTGTCTCAGGGTGGCATGGCAGTGAGAAATGGAGGCCTGTAGATTGTTTGTGTTAAACACCTATATCCACAGCAGTGAAAACTAGAGGCTGGGTCTTAGGGCGAGTACAGTGTAGAACTCTGATACCCCGAATCCATTAAGAGAATATAGGACATGATGCATGGATCTGGTATGCGTATTTGCATTTTTATTTCCTTGCTCTGCTTAGCTTTTGGTTTGCATCTTGTTGCAGACTAAATGACAGAGAACACGGAACGCCTTGGGGATGTGGAAAGCTTCGAAAGCTCTGATTAATCTTCTGAATATCTTAGAAAATTGATGTCCGCCAACATTTTAAGCACTTATGTCTCTTTCCAGCTTTACAAGTGGCCTTAAATGTGACAGCTGAAAGTGGATGAAATCCATGGTTCTTACGAGAGTGCCATCAGCTGGTGCTCCTGGGAGACCCTACAGAGGATGAGCCTGCTACAATGTTGGCCGCTCTCCCGTTGTGTACTCTCTAAAGAGTCTGATCTGTGATAGACTAACGCTCGGTTCAGCATTTTCACTTGGGTCCTCCTTCCTATGTTCTTTTCATAGTTCTTATTTATCTTTGAAAAAGGGGGCTTTGTTACGAAGAGTCCTGGCTGGGTTATTATGAACTTGACAACAAGTTAGGAAGAAGGAACAATATTGGGAAGAAGGCCTTGCGATTGAGAAAATGCCTCTGTGAGACTTGTGTGTGGGCAACCCTACTGTCTTTTCTAAGTAATGATTGATGTAGGAAAGTTCACTCATTATGGGCCATACCACTCTTGGTCCTAGTCCTAGGTTGTATAAGAAAGCAGGCTGAACAAGCCATGTGGAGCAAGCCAGTAAGCTGTGTTCCCACATGGCTCTGCATCAGCTCCTGCCTTCAGGTTCCTGCCTTGACTTCCTTCCCTGACTTTGGATGATGTACCACACACTGTAAAATGAAAGAACTCTTTTCCTCCCCATATTGCTTATTGTCATGGTAGTTGCTGTTGTTGTTTTCTTTGTGTTTTTACTGTAACAGACACGTGTATTAATTATACATAGTAATGAGTTTCATTATATTTTCATATATGTAATATGTTTTTAATCATATTCACCTCTCACTGCCCTGTTTTGTTCTCCTCCCACTCCTACTGACCCCTGTAGAAAAACTGGCAGTGGCATAAATAATTAGAAAGCATTGGCAGGCACTTTATATCCACTTAGCAACACAGCAGCAACAGTTTCCCCTTTTTGTTTTTTGAGCAAGGTCTCATAGAGCTCACATTGGCTTTGAACTCTTGGTCCTTCTGCCTCTAATAAAGTGTTGGATTATAGGTGTTACTACCACACCCTGTCTTTATCATGTTTTAAAAACCTAGATTCAGACAAGTCTGTGCAGCTTCTGACTAGAATTGATTTTATGCAAGTGGATTAAGTAAGCACATTTTACAAGGGGATTATAGTTTTAATATTAGAAAAATTAAAGTCAAGCATGATAGCACATGCTTGTAATTCCAACTATTCAAGAAGACTGCAAATTCAAGATAAGCTTGGGCTATGTAGCAAGTTCAAGGCCAGCCCAGGCAACTTAGATTCTGTCTTAAAAGCCAAAGCAAACAAATAGCAGCGACAATAAAACAAAAGATTGAGGTTATAGCTTTAGTGGTAGAGCGCTTACTTGTCCAGTGCAAGGCAGGGCTTGAGTTTAATAATCTCTAGTTCTGAAAAGAAGGGAAGGCAGGCAGACAGGAAGGAAGGAGGGGGGGCAAAGGAGGGAGGAAAGAAGGAAGGGGGGAGAGAGGGAGGAAAGGAGGGAGAGAGGAAGGAAGGAAAGAAGGAAGGAAGAAGGAAGGAAGGAAGGAAAGAAAGAAATGAAAGAAGGAAGGAGAGCACAAGGGAGGGAGGGAGGAAGAAAGGAAAGAAAGAAAAGGAGGAAGGAAAGGAAGAAAGAAATGAAAGAAGAAAGGAAGGAGGGAGGGAGGGAGGGAGGGAGGGAGGGAGGGAGGGAGGGAGGGAAGAAAGAAACCAAGCAAGCAGGCAGGCAGGCAGGCAGCATGAGGGTAAACAGGCAGGCTGGAAGGAGGGCAGGTGTTTATGTGGTCAGCTGGCTTGCGGCCCTGGTAAGACCCGTAGAGACAGGTACTCAAGGAATATTCCAAGTGGAAAGCCATTAAGGAATGATGGGGAGACAGTGGAAACTTAACTCTGTTGTCATTATTTGGCACACACAGTATAACTTGGCCCATGCCAATTAAATTCTCCCTCCCTTTCTGTGCAATGGAAAATGTCGCTTAGTAACTTAAGTTTTTCCACAACCATCACTTTAGATTAGCATTCCAAAGGGTTCGGAACTGGGGGTCTTCCTCATGTGGCTTTCTAGAAATAGGCAAGTCTAGCCAAAGTTGCGTGATTCCCCGTGTCAGAGGCAGAGAGCAATGGAAGATTGGGCTGAAGCAGATCTCCTGACAGAGAAACCCTTGTGTTAGTACGAGGTGGAATTATGTGATTGATGTGTACCTTTTCCATTGTTTCCTTTCAGAATTTATCACGTTAGCATTCAGGCCCATTCTCACTGACAGATGGAGTCGTATTAGAGACCATAGGCTATTTTAAAATTTTATCCTTAGTAGCACTCCTATCGAAAGGTCAAATGGCTTTGAAATTAGGTTGGATTTAACTGTTTTGATCTGATGGTAATTTGAAAGCCACTATTCATACTGCTCATTTTGTATTTACTTTTAAATTATATTAATTTATATATTGAACTAAATATGATCCAAGCTCGTATTCCACTCCCACATGCCCTCTAGCAATGAAAAACATGTCTAGTTATGATCAGTACATTTATTATTATTAACTGAGCTGGTTTACTTCATGCATGTGGGCTTTTACCATGTGCTAGTTTATTAAATATGATTTTCAGCTTAATACGGTGAACTTGTTTTGTAAATGAAATGTTTACAAAGTATACTTTGTTTGCTTTTAGCCTCTCTCCTGCTATGGCTCCTCCAGCCTTATTAGCTGAGTTTCCCTTCCCCAGGACTGACGGCCAATGCCTGAGAAGAGGCTTGGCTGGGTAACATAGCAGATAGTCACAGCAAGGGCTGTGTATATATAGCATAAGTGTATATCTATAAATTTATATCGCTTAGGCATATAAGCATATGCAGCCGCACCACCCACCAGTCTAGAAGGTTAGAGTTGGAACAGTGGGTAAAACTAGGCAGCAAGCAGAGAAACCGGAAGCAAGAATGTGAGGGTTTGGTAGCCGTGGTGTGAGAGAAAGACACACAAGGGAAAGATAAGGAGAGTCCAGGTCACACCAGGGGTCACTTGAGAGGACAGTGGCACCATTTGGACAGGAGCTCTTTGGCATCTCAGTGCACCTGAGTTCCTGCTCAGACGTTTCTAAGGCTCCTGCTGTGGTTAGAGCCAGTCCCAGGTGTGGCCTAGGAACCAACCTGAAACGCCAGTTACAGCTTTGTCTGCTGGCAGGGAAGGGAAGGAGAGGGTGCCTAGGAAACGCCTCCTGAGGAGAAGCAAGGCTCAGCTTTTGTAAATCATGGGCACAAAGGCAGCCCGCACTTGCTAAGCTTGGGCACCCTGTGACTCACGGCCTTGGTTATAACATGCCCATTTCCCTGTGCAGTGAGACTACAGGCAAGAGGTGCAGGCGAGGAAAGGGGGTCCAGGGGTCTCTCCCTTCCTGGTCAGCAAACCTTTCATTTCTGGGGATTATTAAAATTCTGCTCTCTGGTTTCTCTGCCCACTTACCCAGAAGGCTGTAGAAAGGGTCTGCACTAAGGAGAGCTGACTTACTTAGTTTTAAAAGCTGCTGAATGGGCTAGCGATGGCTTCATGTTTAAGCGCACACGCTGCTCTTGCAGAGGACCAGAATTCAGTTGTGAGTACCCACATCAGGTAGTTCACAAGTGCCCGTAACTTTGGCTCTAGGGGATGTGACACCTTCTGACCACCACAGGTACCGGCTTGCACATTCACACACCTGCACACACCTACACACACTTTAAAACATAAATTATAGAACTAAAAGCGGCTACACGGGGTTCATTCTGTCATACAGCTCTCGGTTCTCTCCCTCCCTCCCTCCCTCCCTCCCTCCCTCCCTCCCTCCCTCCCTCCCTCCCTCCCTCCTTCCCTCCCTCCCTCCCTCTCTCCTTCCCTCCCTCCCTCCCTCCCTCCCTCCCTCTCTCCCTCCCTCCCTCCCTCCCTCCTTTCCTTCCTCCCTCCCTCCCTCCCTCCCTCCTTTCTTCCCTTTCCTTCCTCCCTCCCTCCAATAGGTCTGGGAATGAAGCTTAGTAATAGAATTCTTGGAATCAATAATACATATAAATACAAGTTAATGAATGAGAAGAACATGATTTGTGGTCGTATGAATTGTTTTGCTGAATATTACATATATATATTAGATACACAGTAAGTATTTGATTAAATATGTATAGCATAAGTGTATATCTATAAATTTATATCGCTTAGGCATTCTAGAGAATTGGGTTTTTAATAACTTGAGTTACAGGGGGCTTTGAACTGCTATGTGAATTTAAGGAACTGAACTGGATCCTTTTTTTAAATTTTTTATTTCTTTATAAATAATACCATTCAAAATTCTCACTTCCTCCTCTCCTCCCATTTCCCTCCCGCTCCCCCACTTGCCCTCTCCCCTCCCCTTCCAGTCCTAAGAGAGGGCAGAGTTCCCTGCCCTGTGGGAAGTCCAAGGTCCTCCCCCCTCCATCCCTGAACTGGATCCCTTGCAAGAACAGCCAGTACTCTAAACTGATGAGCCATCTCTCTAGCCCCTGTGTTTCCTTTTAGCAAATTATTTACATATATACTTATATATACATATATGTATACATATGTATATACAGATATATGTTTATACATATATGTAAATAATTAGTGTGTGATAATATGATTCACTTGTGTAACAGTAGTTATATTGTATGGTGGTACATTTTGGTTATAATTCTCTTATTTTTGACTGTCCGGGTCAATAGTGTTTCTATTTCTCATTATTGGAAAAGATTGTTGACACAAACATTTTAGGCAGTTCCCCTCAACTCAGATTAGTCTGAGATCAGGAACAATTTCATAACTGTTGTTACACATTGCTGGATTATTTTTAAGGAAGGCTGAGGTGGTTTGGCATGCCGCTACCCGTCTATAAAGCAGTCTCAGTCTTAGGCAGTTTGCACAGTCCGAACGGAGTGAGAAATGTAACCACATTTTACCCGGAGGCCTAGCTGTAAATAAGTCCTCACAGGTAGACTCAGTGCATGGACTTTTGAAATCAGCGCCAACAAAGCACAAGTCAGTTCATTCTTTAGAAGGCAAAACCTTCAGGTTAGGAACTTTGGGGGCTGGAGAAAGTATAGTGTTGGGGTAAAAGCCCCTTCAGGACCAGTGTGTTACTGTGTTCCTCTCTGCAGATGTCCTCATGTGAGCTCAGTGGCCTGCAGGAAATTCTGCAGCACCCGAGAATGTGTAGGACACCAAGTGCTCTCAGGTTTGTGGCAGAGGATATCCAGTGGCCGCCTTGTGGTCACCAATCCATGGACCTTATATCATTTGGGTAGCTGTTTAAGAAATGCTTTTCCTCATGAAAAAATGTCAGCTCAAGTGTTGGGGTCACTTTTCCCTCTGTGAAACAGTATTATCAGCTTTGTGATGAAAATTGATAGAGATCACAGATAGTGTGGAAATGCATTCATTCTGTCAGGATATCCTCATCTGGTCCACAAAGATTCCTTTCTCACAATTTTGACAGATGAGAAATGAAGACATTTTCTTGAGAAATAATTTCCCCGATTGCTCATGCATGCTGACATGACATTGTGTATTTGCCAGCTTCCCCAACAACTCAAAAAAAAAAAAACCCTGTTACCTAAATACATAACATGTAGCAACACATCATAGAACTGGGCCAGGAGGGAACCGAAGGCAAATATTGCGATAGATGCTGTTCAGAAAGGCAAACAGAAGCAAAGACAGAGTTGCTAATAAAATGTCGGGTGGTTTAAAAATACCAGGTGCAGTATTTTAAAGGGAGGAAAGTGAATGGGTTATCATAGACACCCATGTCACTGAGGTAAATGGAAATTAAGATATAAAATGGCTCAAATTTCCAGGTGCCCAAGTAGAAGTATCAGTGGGCAGAGTAAGGTCAGAAATTGGGAAGGAAGGGAGACAGACCAGGATGTGGTGTGACCTATCCGGATACTGAACAAAATGTATCTACCTTAGCCATGTGTTGGGTGGTGCCTAATTTTGTTTCATTGACTATTTTTACCATAATATCCAAAACTTTCATATCACTCCAAACTTAAGAAATTTATTTTGTAATTAATTACCCCAGGAAGGCATTTATTTTTTTGCTTGTTTATTTATTTTGGCTTAAAGAACAAGATGTTCATACTCCAGATTTTGGTTCTTGTGTCTGTGCCTCTGTTAGAATTGATTCTACTTGTGCTGGCCTACAGTTTCTCACTTTCCTCTCAATGCTCCTATTGCTGTGCCCCTCCAAGTGGAGAAGGGAGGCATAGTGTTTGTCAAGAGCACATAAGGACTTCCATTGCTCTGCAGAAGTCTTCAGAACAATTGTTTTAGGGAAGAATATGGGTATCCAGGTTTCTTTTTACTTGTTTAATGCATTTGAAACTTAAAAGGCAGTGTTGTGTTATAGATGGTTTAGATGAAAAGTAACTTGTTTTTTTCTCTTTGAACACAAAAGCACTTACCATTTTTTGCATTTTTTGCTTTTTTTAACTTTTGTTCTTTTAGCATATTTGATAGCTATAGGTATTTTGCATCCAATAGCTCCTGTGTTTTTGTGCCAATCTGGTTAAAAACAGTGTGTTTTGGGGAACTATGGTGAGCGGCAGCGGATGACAGGTGATTGATATGTTGCAGGTTGTGAAGATCTTAGAGAAGCATGACCCCTTGAAGAACACCCAGGCAAAGTATGGATCGATCCCTCCAGATGAGGCCAGTGCTGTGCAGAACTATGTGGAACACATGCTGTTCCTGCTCATTGAAGAACAAGCCAAGGATGCTGCCATGGGGCCAATTCTGGAGTTTGTGGTCTGTGAGAACATCATGGAAAAGCTTTTCCTCTGGAGCCTGAGGCGGGAATTCACCGACGAAACCAAACTGGAGCAGCTGAAGATGTACGAGATGCTGGTTACGCAGTCGTACCAGCCCCTGCTGCACCATAAGCCCATCCTGAAGCCCCTGATGATGCTGCTGAGCTCCTGTTCGGGGACAACCACCCCAGCCGTGGAGGCAAAGCTGGTCGTCCTGCTCAACCAGCTTTGCTCCATCCTTGCCAAAGACCCATCCATTCTGGAACTCTTCTTCCACACCAGTGAGGACCAAGGGGCTGCCAACTTCCTCATCTTCTCTCTCCTGATACCCTTCATTCATCGGGAGGGCACAGTAGGCCAGCAAGCTCGGGATGCTTTGCTGTTTATCATGTCTCTCTCCGCGGAGAACAGCATGGTGGCCAATCACATTGTGGAGAACACCTACTTCTGTCCAGTAAGTCCCCTCCCTTGCTGTGCTTTCCTTCCAGCTCACTTCTTTCCGCTCATGTGCCAATAGCAAATCCTTTGTTCCATTTATTTGAAGTTGTACCTTCCATGGAAAGACGTTCAGAGGAACTTGCTTGGTGGCAGCAGAGGTATCTAAGTTTCAGTGCTAAAATTTGGCTGAGCAGTAGCAGCTCAAAATTTACCTCTAGACTTGTGACCATTTCTTAATTCATTTTTATTGTGTTGGGAACACTTTTTATTTCTTCGTAGGATATATGCATAGAGGTTGGTAAAGCCTGCACTTTTAAAATTCATAGCCTTTCAGGTTGACTTTGCTCCACTGAGTCAAGGCATGTGGTAAGACCCCTCACAGCTACTTTCATAAATTAATTTGTTTCTCAGCAAGATAACGACTGTAAGTTGTTGGTCTGTAGCACTGATTTTATTGAAAAATGAATATGTATTTGCAGTAACAAAAAATTCTCTACTTTGAAAAGTTCCTTAATCCATGGCGTGAAACCAAAATGGTATGTATTGGAGTAGCCAATGCTCAGCACCAGGAAAAGATGGGAACAGTATGTAATTTTCAGGGCTTCGTAGGTCTCTGAGTGATCTGGGTGTTATGTTAGTTGGGCAATAGCTCTCAATGCTTCCTAAGCTCAGTGAACATTGCTATTTTCTGTTTTTCTATCAGTCTTTATAAATCATGTAGCCTTACATACATGGTATAGCTAGGAGAGCCCTGGTGAGTTTTGTTGGACAAGGCAAGGCAGGTTGCTATGGGTAGATGAGATTTTTGTTATTGCTAGTAAACATCGTATGGGTGATTTTAGACCAGGAGAAACATAATCCCTAGAGGACATTTAGAAATATATGTGGTGGGTGTGTGTGTCTGCTTAGAATGGAGAGATGATGCTCATGAAGAGGGGTTCACTTGACGCCAGTGTCCACAGACCATACCGACAACACCAAGTGCAGGCAAGGATGTGGAATTCATTTTAATTACTGGTGGGGATGCAATTTGGTGCAGCTGCTTTGGAGACAGATTGATAGTTTTCTTTTTAAAGTGGTTTATTTATTTATTCATTTTCATATATATGAGTATTTTGCCTGCATGTGTGTCTGTGCTTGCATGCAGTGCCTCTGAAGGTCAGAAGACAGCTTTCAGTCCTCTAGAGCTGAAGTTACAGGGGTCGTGAATCACCCTGTTGGTTCTGGGAATCTAACTCAGGTCCTCTGGAAGAACATTCAATGTTCTTAAACACTGGGCTATCTTTCCAGTCCTGACAGTTTCTTATCAAACATGCTTTTATCATATGCTTTCCTTGATATTACGCCAAGGAGTTAAAACTTACATCCACACAAAAACCTGAACATGGATCTTTCTAGTGGCTTTATTCATAGTATTAATTGTAGAAGCAACCAAGATAGCACTAGGTGAATAAAAACTGATCCATCCAATGTTGAAATGACCTAACAAGACATGAAAAGACCATGGGAACTTTAAGACATACAACCATGTTGAAAGAAGACAATCTGAAAAGGATGCGTGTTGTCTGAATACACTAGATGACATGTTAGAGAGAAAACCTCTATGATATCAGTAGAAAGAGAAGCATCTCCCAAAGTAGGCAGGAATAACAGCGTGGATGCATGCCCTTGTATATTTGCTCAAAGCCACAGAATGTACAGCAAAAGTGAATTCTTATTTGGACTGTGGAATTTGAGTAACTGTAATGTGCCCAAGTGTTTAAAGATACAGAAAAGGCAAGAACTTCTGAGAAATAAGTTGATATATGTTTAGGAAAGCAATATAATTATGGTCACTAACATCAAATTTTTGCATACTGTGTGACCCTGAAGCTTTACTTACAAATATTGTCACAGGTATGTTCAGTTGAACAGTGACTTAATGAAAATAAAAGTCGAAATGTATGAAACGAAAGATTATTAGACCGTGATAATGTCTATTAGTATGTAGCTACACCTACATGTATGAAGGCCAACAAATCTAAAAGCATGATGCATAATGAATAAATAGCAAAGTGCTACCTACCAGTTTAACATTTATATAAATTTACATAAGGCTTTAGAATGGTCCTTTTTTTTTTTTTGGACACACACATAGTTTAAGGAAAAAACAAATCAAGCAAACAAACAAAAACTGACCAAACAAGGACAAAACCAAGAACAAGAATAATAAATATTAACTTCAGGACTCAGGTCAGCCTTGAGGAGGCAGAAAGGAAGAGGATGGCCATGGGAATGGAGCAGGGTTTGTTCTGTTTATTGGCACCATGGATTGGTTGAACCCAGATCCTCATGCACGCACTCTGTCACTCAGCCCCACGCCCCACCTGCTGCTGTACCAGTTTTTGAAAAGCATGCAAAATACTCTGAAGAAACTGTAGCAAAATGATAACATCTGATAAATATTGTGGTGGTTCTCAAGTCTATCATTTTCTACTTATCTGTAATATTTCATAATCTAAAAATTCAACTGTATTGGGAGAAGAATGTGGTGTAGTTTTAATGTTTAGATTTCCATTAACTGTGTTTGAACTGATTTCACTAATTGTTGCCTTTATAAAAATGCATTTTAAAATGTTATACAGTTCGTTAAAAGTGGAGGGAAAACAACATTGTCAGCTGACCTCATTTGTTAAAATGGAAGACAAGTTTCTCGGGTTAGGTTGCCCCTCAGGATAGAGCCCATAATCTCATTTATACCCAGTTTTCCATAATTACATCTGACAACATAATTAAAATAAAAAACCCTTTATGTTGCAGATAAAAGCATACTCTATTAGCCAACCAGCTAAGGCCACAATTGACAAAGAACTTTCTCTAATTAGTATGATTGTCAAAGTGTGTTAACATCAGGCTGCCGGAAGACCAATGACTCTCTTAGCAAACTGGACCCCTTTTTGAAACTTTTGTCTTCAGAGTTGATAGGAAGAGCTGACTGGTTCTGCTCTCTCATTTCTTGGTTCTCAAAAAAAGAAGGAGAATAGAGATGCCCTGAGAACAATCTGGTACCAACAAATGGCTGGGCACTAAATGATCACCTCTCTCTCTCTCTCTCTCTCTCTCTCTCTCTCTCTCTCTCTCTCTCTCTCTCTCTCTCTCTCTTTCTCCCTCTCCCCCTCCCTCCCTCCCTTCTTCCCTCCCTCCCCCCTTCTCTCTCTCTCTCTCTCTCTCTCTCTCTCTCTCTCTCTCTCTCTCTCTCTCTCCCTCTCTCTCTCTCTCTCTCTCTCTCTCTCTCACCAAATGTAGATGGTTATACTTAGGCCATTTGTCACATGTTGGCAAGGAGCGCACAGCCTTGCAGACATGAATCAAATCATGTAAATCAGAGCAGGTGACCTTTAGGTACAGAGCCACAGGTAGGGAGTTCTTTATCACATATCCAGAATTTATGAGGCCCTTTGTTTTGGCAAGCTGTATCAAATGGTCTCTACCAGGTGTTTGCTGCTAGCTTCCCACCAAAGCCATCTGCTAAAAATCGTCGTAGCTGCTAAAATGAACCGAGAACTGCGGGATGTTTAAGGATTGACTTTAGCTTGCTCGGTGCTGTGTGCATGGCTTGTCCTTCCTCCATCACCACGTGCAAACCATTGCACTAATCTTGCATGGGGTGACAACTTCCAGTTAATGGCAGAGTCTGGCTCAAAACCACATTTGTCTGATACTAAAGCTGCTGTTGCAGCGTAGCCACACAAGACTGTCAAGAAGTTACTGCTTTTCACAGTTGCTATCGATATGGCTCTATATGGCAACCCTTCCTTCACACACACACGTACACACACACACCACATGCATGCACACGTGCATACACACACACGCACACACATACTTGATATCAGCTTTCTTCCCTGATCACTCTACCTCATCCACTGAGACAGAGTCTTTGAGCTGAAGTTTATTATTCCCATTTTGGCTAGTTTAGCTGTCCAGTTTGCTCTGGGGATGACCTGACTCCACTCTCTGAGCTCTGGAGTTGCAGCCACCACACCTCCTTGGCTTTTATGTGGGTGCTAGAGATCAGAGAATAGAAAGTTCATGCTTGTGGGGTGAGAACTTTACCTGCCCGGTCATCTCTTAGCCCATGATAACGTCACTCAATGTGTACTTTAGGGAGATGTTGAGTGGCAAGTACTTGGTTAATATTTGATGTATTGAGAATAAACACAATGTTTTACAATTTTGTGGTCTGAATCAATAAAAGGATAAGAGAGTAGATGAGCCTCTTATTTTTAATTAGCCATTGAATACAGATAAATGCACCTTTTTATAATTTAGTTTTCAAGTTACACAGTGAAATTTACAAGTAAATCTCTTTTGATGTTAGTTCTTGAACCAGAAACAAAACAAAACTGAAACAAGAACCCACCTCCTCTTGCCACTTCTTTCCTCTGGTCCTGCTCCCTCGGCACCTCTGTATTCTTGAGGGTCCTGTTTATGATCGTAAGCCGGCCTCTCTGTCTCTCCTGGCCTGGCTTGTTCCCTGCCTATGCATGGCCCACAGCCCATGTTCTAGAACCGTGTGTAATCTACAATAAATGAATCTGAACTCAGAGTCTTGGAAGGGAATGCAGTTGCTAACAGAGGTGAACATTCGCACTCCTGTATGAAGAATGCATAGTGCCTTTTATTTTGCCAAATATTTTTTCCTTTTTTTTTCTTTCCACTCTGAGGAAAATAGCTAGGCTATTTCCTTGCCCTGCCTTATAGTGTCAGGGACGTGGTGGGGACACCCTGCACTACCAGATGTCACGTCTGCATGGGATGTGTCTTTCTGTCTGGGCAGGCTTCCTACTGTTCACATCCCAGCTGTGCCCTTTTGGAAAACTCACTTAAAAAGTGAGTATTAGGTGTGTGTTATTTTTAATTACTGCCATTGATGTATGTAATTTGAAAATTAATGTTGCTGTAATTATATTGATATACAGAATAGCTATTCCCAGCTTTTTAGTCAGACAAATTAAGCTTGTCTTTATGAATTCATCTTCAGAGTCTCAAAGTGGTTTAGAAACCAGGAGGACACAGAATTAGAGTCTTTGTTTTGTGGTTAATTTAGCATGAGTTAGCAAACGCAATTGACTTTTAAAACGTAGCATCAAGATTAGACTTCTCTTCTTAGGAGGACTTTGGGGTCCAGATGCTTTTGCTAGAGGTTTCTAATTTATAACAGACAACTCATTTGGGTCACACGCAAAACTAGTATTAAAGTGATTTGTATGGTTATGCTGACAAGGAATTAAGTACTTTAAATAGAGGGCATTTTCCTTGGTGACCACAGATGCCCCGATTTTTAAAGAGATAAAAGATCAATCTTGCTTACTGTTTTGTTTCCTATACTTAGCACCAGACCTGAAATTAAGTAGTCAGGGTTTTTCTTATTAATGAGTGAGTTAATGTATGAGTGGCTAAAAGTTATTAGGAAATAGAACAAAGAAATATATCTGTGTTCATATAGTGTTGATATGGTCCATCTGTTCCTCCCATTGTCCTTTATTCTATGTTCTCATCTCTTAGCTTTTCCGAAGGCTTCCTCGGGTTCCCTTGTGCTAAGGCCTCTTCGACTTGCACTCCCTTATCATAGAGTTCATTGTGTTACTCTTGGAAGGTCACAATCGAGACTCAACACACCTGATTGTATCAATCATCCCTATCTCCGGTGTAGATTGATGTGACCAGGTCAAATCAGGAGAGACAGAGAAGACAGAGCGTAAGCTAGTGTATGCCAGAGAGGTGACTGTCTCCAAGTGAAAGGAGAGGTAACTGTAGGTCTGTGGACATTTCCCTCAGGACTTTAACATTTCTGCCTACAAGGCTTCTCTGGTTTTTGTTACCCATGCCAGGCTTTGCATTTTGTTTGTTTGTTTTTTTAACTTGTCTTACTTTTCATGGTCTTCCTCTCCTATTCCTCTTTTGTTTGTTTTTTTAACTTGTCTTACTTTTCATGGTCTTCCTCTCCTATTCCTCTTTGGTTTGTTTTTTTGACTTGTCTTACTTTTCATGGTCTTCCTCTCCTATTCCTCTTTGGTTTGTTTTTTTAACTTGTCTTACTTTTCATGGTCTTCCTCTCCTATTCCTCTTTGGTTTGTTTTTTTAACTTGTCTTACTTTTCATGGTCTTCCTCTCCTATTCCTCTTTGGTTTGTTTTTTTAACTTGTCTTACTTTTCATGGTCTTCCTCTCCTATTCCTCTTTGGTTTTATGCTTGAGTGACCCCTTCACACGATGGCTCTAGCAGGCTGCCTCTAGCCCAGAGAGTTCTCACAGGCATCAGACCCACACAGCTGTCCATAGGGCTCTCTACACAGGAGTCTCACGAGCCTTTTGTGCAGCGCGGTAGAACCCTGCAGGATGTGGCTCATACTCACTTTTGTGTGGCCAGCCCTCTCTGCTCTGACAGCGCTGGGCTTCTTGGCCCTGACATTATCTTCTCTTCTTTCTCCATTCAGCCTTTGTACAGGCCTTTCCTCTGCCTGAAACATTTTTCCTTCCCCGGCTCATTTTCAGGCTTGCTCCTGTTTACTCTCCAGAGTTCTAGACAGCACTTCTGAGACCAATTGCCATTTTCACCTCCTACCTTCAGGTCAGAGTGAAGAGCTTTTGTATATTAGCAGCATCTTAAATGTCCTATTGTGTGTTTTCAGTGTTTCTAACAGTATTGTAATTCCTTGTTTGTCTTTCTATGGCTGGGAGATCAATGAGGTACGCCACTACTACTTATGACTCAGAATACTTTCTTGAATGTTTTCATCCATTTGAGTCCCTTCAGGACCTGTGCTAGAATGGTGTCTTTTGTAATCAACTTGTGTTTTTTGTTTTTTTTTTCTTTCAATTTTTAACTACATATTTATTTATTTATATCATGTGTGTCTGTGAGCGTAAGTGTGTGGAGGTGAGAGAAAACAGCTTCCAGGAGTCAGTTTTCTCCTTCCCTCATTTGGGGCCAGGGATAAAGTTCAGGTGGTCAGACATCAGGCGTCCTTAGCGCTGAGCCATCTCTCCAGCCCTAGAGCTGACTTCTTGTGTGCAGTTTTTCTGTACATTGGCTAGGTCGGGCTCTCTGAGATGCTGCACAGTTAGCGGAAGCCACTGGCCCTGTGAGACCCTTCTATCCTGTAAGCGCTTGGCATGGAGTGATCCCTTTCTACACTTCTCTTTAAAAGCCATTTCTTAATCATCAAGTCTGAGAACTTGACAGTTTAAAGTCCTTAATCTCACTTGCCAGGCCCAAATACTGTCAGCATAGTTTTAAGAATTGGATGCAAAGGGAAAAAGTAAATCCCAATTTTGACTTAAAACCGAAGGTCTTGGTTAGATAATCCTCATCCATTTTGCATTGAGATTCCACTGATACTTCGGTGTGGACTCACATTAGCTCTGTTTGAACTTCTGTCACTAAATCTCAGTGTCCTGCCATTCTTCCCGCCCAGTTCTTTCTTCCTGTTACATTGTTTGTGATGGTTGGAGGAACTAATACATATGGAAGTGTTTTCCACCAGGTAAACTTGCTAGTAAGTGTCAGTCATGATCCTTGACAAACAAGCAGTCTTTCTCACAAAACTACTCGGAGCCTTCCGTCCTGGCCCCGCTCTACCCAAGGCTGCCTTCCCTAGACTGGAGTAATCTCACGGACACACTTCTCTATTGGCTGTCTCCAAGTTGTGCTCTACCATGCTTCTTGTGAGCTTATCCCTTCCCTGAACTTCTTGGGTATGAGACTCATATTTTGTTCATCTTTGTGTCTTGCCTTCTCACTTGCTTCTCTCCTGGCTTATCATGGTGCCTGACATAAAAGATGCGTCACCTCATCAACCTCTTGACTAGTAGCTAAGTAGCTCTGCTTTTGCCTTGTCTGCTGGGGAATGGCCTTCTTATTCTATCCATAGAACAGGATTAAACCACCCTAGCTAGTTGCTACCTTCTTCTATTGCTACTCTGCATTTGGTCTTTGGACCAGTATCAGAGGCATCCTTGTGAGCTGTTTGGTATAGAGCAGGGACTTCGGACAAGACTGTTATAGACTTTTTTTTTTCTCTGAATGCAGGTACTTGCAACTGGACTCAGTGGCCTGTACTCGTCCCTGCCCACGAAGCTGGAAGAAAAGGGTGAGGAGTGGCATTGCCTTCTGAAGGACGACTGGCTCCTGCTGCCCCCCCTTGTGCAGTTCATGAACTCTCTGGAGTTCTGTAACGCCGTCATTCAGGTACTGCATGGTGGCAGCACAAGCCTTGGTGGGCCGGAGTCTGCTGAGAGCCCCAGCCTTGCTGGGGATCCGCGTGCGTGAGCACCCTCCTCATTCAGAGTTCTCCTAAATGAACCCTTCTTCGATTTTGAGACGTGCTCGTGGAATCATGAAGCTTTGCTTGAATCCCACTGAATATCCTGAAATGAGTGAAACCGTTTGGTAGACTTCTGAAAATTTCAATTGAGAACAAATGAAAGATTTTATTTTCTCTATAAAAAGTGTTATTCTGTTTTGATTATCCACTTACCCATCAAAAATAAGTTCACAGGCTGGCTCATTAAATAGATATTTTTAGGCTGCTTAAGTACTCCAAATTATAACCCTTTTACTTCAAGGTCTTCCTGGGCGCTTACAAGGAAAACACTTTATTTTGCTTAATGGTGCACACTACATAAAGAATATTGTTGTCCCAATCGAATTTGGAAGAAGTTAACAATCTTCTTAGCTACACAAATTAAATTTGCTTTGAAATTGGCTCGCTTTAGGGGGAAAAACAGCCACTGAACTCTTGTGTATTTGGCTTTTTGATTAGATTTTTACTGTCGGATTTCTTGTTACTGTTTTCAATAAAAATCCAATTTTATATATGTTTAAGGGCGTACTAAGTTTTCATCAAAATTTCTTCTATGTAGCATAAATATTACCTTAATATTAGATGTATTAAGAAATCAGGTTTGTTTTATGGTGATTTTTTTTTAGGGTGAGAAATGCCAGTTATAATCTGTTTATCTACCAAATAAAGAAACAGCTGCTGGAGGAAAGTGAAAGTGAATTACTTTATTTCCCATCTCATTTTTATTGCTAAGTCAAAGGAAGTTTTATTTGTATTTAAGATAAATGGATTACACTTTAAATTATTTCCCCTTTAATATTATACTCTACCAACATTTTCTTGCAGAAATGTATGGGAATAAAATGATAGAACTACTATTAGCTCTTCTTGGGATGTACAGAGAGATTGTCAGTAATTTAAACAGCTAGGCTTACTTCCCTAGAAACCGCTGTTTACATTGTTGTTTGACTGGATCTCTCTCCCTTTCCCTCTCTCAGTAAAGCTGATGGGCATGGTGAGGAGTGGGGAAATTATGTCTTTATTTCAAACTAAAGGCAAACATTATTTTAAAAGATTTAAATAGTGATTTGGGGCTAGGGAACCCCTGAAAGGATTACTTATAAAAAATATTAGTAAAGGTTTGCCCATGTTATCATGTATTTTGAAAGTCAAATTTGGGAAGTTCAGTACCACCAGCAATGTTTTCTGCTTTTGAAGACTGTCCATTTTTTATGAGAGCATTTTATAGGCTCTTTTCTCCCTAATATAAATACCAGGAAATATATCTTCAAAGTTCTCTGTTAGCAAAATAAGCACATTTAATTATCATTTTCTATAGCTGCGCTCTTAAAAACGTAGCATGAGTGGATATGGAGCCCCAAGGGAGTTAAGGGGCAAGAATTATACTTTCTAATTTATTCATTTGGACTTATTAATATTTATACATAGTCAGTCTATTCATTGTCTTTTCCAAATCAACGTTAAAATTAACATTTTTTTCCATATTTGGAAGTATAACTTTAGCTGTTTATACTGTAATAGAGATTTGAAAAAAAAATCATGTCATCGTGGGGTCTGAAGTATTACTTAACAAATGAAAACATGGCCCAAAGTTGGGTTTCCATCTTGGATGTAAGATACACACAGAACTGCTTGGCTTTAAGGAACTGCAGACACTGAGCCCTGTGTCCTTCTGTCGCAGGTGGCCCACCCCTTGATCCGCTCTCAGCTCGTCAGCTACATCTACAATGGCTTCTTGGTACCAGTGTTGGCTCCCGCCCTCCATAAGGTCAGTGGCGGGCTGAGGCCGCCTTCTGTCTGTTAATACAACAACGGAGGGAAACTGAGGAAAGCAAGCGCAGCGGTGTAACAACCCAGCCGTGTGTGTGGTATTAGTTGTCTTCTCGTTCCATCCCAAGTTCTCAGTATATCAAATGTGGGTCTTAAAGTAGCCGTGCTGTATGGGGAAGAATGCTTCTTTTTAGTGGAATACAGTGATCCTACTGAAAGTCGTTGTAGTAATTATATCCTCCCTCACATTGTCTTCCTTCCTCTTTTATTCCCAAGTTTTTTCTCACTGACCGACCGACACTAATGCTATTGATAACTGCTGTAATAATGATAGCTATTACTACTATTTTCCACACTATTTGTTATTAAACGTTAATGTTATAAACATTCATGAAAATTCTTTTTGCGTATTAACAGGATATCAAGTGATGTGTTGATACATGTATAGACGTAACGTTGAAGTCAAGCTAAACACAGCTACCCTCCCATTTATCATTTCCTTGTGGTGAAAAACCAACCTTATAATTGTTCACTAGTGAGCACACCACTGTAGTCTGCAGACACCCTACGGTGTACCAGCACAGCAGAGCGTCTTGCTGTGATCTCAGGGTGGCTTAGAGCAGTGAGTGTCTCTCAGAGCTGTTGTGGAGACCTTCCCTCCCCACTTCCTCGCAGTGCTTAGGAGTGAGTGAGGACCAGGCATGAGCCTGAGTGTTTGACGTCTGACTCCACAGAGGTGAGCGCACTTCCTGAGGGTCGGGCTCCCGTCTGTTGTGTTCTCTGGGATATGTCACTGCTGAGTGTGGACTTGAGAAGTCTGGAAAACCAAACTAAAAACCAGCACACAAACCGATGTTCATTAAAGTGTTGGCAGAGCGCTGGCAGTTGGTGGCTTCCCAGAAAGTGCTTTATAAGAGAATGAGTGCAGACAGCCCGTGTATACATTCCCTGGCTTCTGTTTTTTCAGTTATGTCCGTAATTTAAAATTGGAGATTTTTTAAAACTGTGAAGTTAACAGATGCTTTTTTATACGTCACTATAGAATTCAGGAGATGAAAAGTGAACGCTACTGCATGAGATTTGAATTTGTAACTCTCTAATAAGATTCCTTAATTTTTATCCATTATTGGCAGTTCCTGGGATATTTTTGTTTAGTATCCAGGGTGAGCAAAGACTTACCATTCTCTTTTTTGATTATTTTTTCTTCCTATTCTCCATTTAGGAGGGGGGTGTTTGTGTTTTTACCGTTTAGAATCGAAAGGATTAGAAAGGCAGGGACAGCCTCTCCTCCACCCTGGCTCTCTCAGTGACAGCTGATCAGAATGTGTTCTAGATCAGCAGCCCAGGGACAGACAAGCAGAGAAGGTCAGGGATGAGCGTATCTCGAGAAGCTCCCACCGGAAGCAGCCGTATCCTGTCTCTTGCTTCTCCTCCTTGGGCTCTGAAAAGGTTACTTCATGTCTGGGCTCAGGTCTGCTGGAGGAATTACCATTGTGTTTTACAAACTTGAGGTCTGCTGCCCTGACAAAAGGGCCTCAGTCAGTCTTCCAAATAAAATTCCTTTGTGCACTCTCTCACCTAAGTCATGCATAAATTTTTAGTTACCTGACATCTGTGTAGGCAGCTTATAAAGGTGAACTTATTCTCTATGCCTCATAAATCATACAAATAAATCCATACTTAATATTTCCTTCACAGTACAGACAGAATATTTCCACAGCAATTCTTAACCAAAGATTAAGCATTACAAAACCTTGTGAAAGTACTGGGGAGATGGCTCAGTCCCTGAAGTGCCTTCTACACAAGCATGAGGAGTTGGGTCCCTAAAAGTGCGCATTAAAAAGCCAGACTTGGTGTCTTATATCTTATATCCCCATGGTAGGGGACAAGGTGGAGATTTGGGGCGGGGGATCCTGGAACTTCTTCAGCCAGCTAGCTGTCCTATCTGAATGGATGAGCTTCAGGTTTAATGACGAAGTCTGTTTCAAGAAGTAAAGGTGGAGAATGAGAAAAGACATTTGACATTGACCTCTGGCTTATACACATGGATGTACACACCTCCACCTACCCTAGCAATTACATAAAAGGTGCACAGCACATACCATACATATGCACAAATACAACCTAGAGGGTAGGAACGATGAGGAAGGACACATAGGCTGAATATAGGGCATGTGTGAGGTTCCTCCTCACTGTTGTGTGTGCGCATGGGACTATACTCCAAAGTTGTTCTCTGTGTGCTTTCTTCAGCCAACACTGAGACATAACTATTTGTTCCTCTGGGTTAGTGCCAAAGCTTACGTGAATTATTTTTTTAAAGGGCTCCATGGCTTTCTCTTGCAGTCATGTAGAAGTTGAGCATAGCAAGCTCTGGGGCTGGGAGTAGAGTTTGCTGAACACGTGCGAGGCCTTGGGTTTAGTCTCTAGCATGAGGGAAAAAGGTGACTCACGAAGCCCTGAACACAGAATGTTTTCATCAATTCATTTTGGCATAACACCTAACCTAACCTTGCTAAGTGCATTGGGTGTCTGGTCTTCCTGAATCATCTCAAATTTGTTGATTTTAACCTACTTGTGTTAACATTTATATGTTCTTTGGAGAAAATATTAATACACCTGATTTATTTTGCTAACCTAGACCTTCTGAGGATTTTATGTAAAACATGACAGACAAATGCATCATTCTTCTAAAGTTTTGAATTACCAAATACATATGGCCTCCAGAGTTTAGAATATGACATGGGAAGCCTACTTTGGACATTTTTGGAAAGGATAATTTTTTAAATAATTTATCTATTTATTTTACATCCTGACCTCAGTTTCCCCTCCCTCCTCTCTTCCCATTCCCTTCCCCTACTTCCACCCAGTCTCCTTCTGTGTCTCTTTGGAAAGGGGCAGGACTCCCATGGGTGTCAACAAAGCATAGCATATCAAGTTGCAGTACGACTAAGCACCTCCCCTTGTATTAAGGCTGGGCAAGACAATCCACTATGGGGAATAGATTCCCAAGAGCCAGCCAAAGTGTTAGGAGTAGCCCCTGCACCCATTGTTGGGAGTCCCACAAGTAGACCAAACTACACAGCTGTCACATATATGTAGAGATCTTAGGTCAGTCCCATGCAGGCTCCCTGGTTGTTGGTTCAGACTCTGTGAGTTCCTGTGAGCCAGATAGTTGTTTCTGTGGGTTTTCTTGTGATGTCCTTGGCCCCTCTGGCTCCTACAATTCCTCCTTCCTCCCTTTAGCAGGATTCCCCGAGTTCAGCCTAATGTTTGACTGAGGGTCTCTGCATCTGTTTGTATCAGTTACTGGATGGAGGCTCTCTGATGACAATTGGAGTAGCCACTAATCTGATCACAGGAGATGACAAGTTCAGGCTATGCATCCACTATTGCTAGGAGCACGGTAAATGGAAATAAACACTATTCAGCCATTTTAAAGAAAGGACATTCTGACATACTATTACATCAATGGGCACTGCAGGACACATACATGGTCTCATGCACATAATATACCTAGTGTCACGTTCCCAGACACAGAAGACAGAAAGGGGCTTCTGAGGAGCAAAAGAAATGGGAGAAGGGGGGTGTCATTGTTTCCTACGTACAGGTGTCCAGTTTCGTGAGATGGAAAGTTCTGGAGATTGGTTGTGCAACAATGCGAACACCTCTCAGCAGCGTGCTTAAAACTGGTGAGGATGATGCTGTTTATGTTATGTGTATTGTGCTACAATTTTAACAGATGGAATAGTGTTTACATTTCCAAGTTTTTTTTAAATGCTAAAATATATATGTCATACTGTGCTCCCCAAACCCTAAAATGTTCTGGTGCTAGAGGTATAACTTAGTGGTACATTGTTTGCCTGGGATATGTGAAGCCTTGGCTTCTTCACGCCTGGTGGTAGTGGTGGTGGTAGTGGTGGTGGTGGTGGAGGTGGTGGTGGAGGTGGTGGTGGAGGTGGTGGTGGTGGTGGTGGTGGAGGTGGTGGTGGTGGTGGTGGAGGTGGTGGTGGTGGTGGTGGTGGTGGTGGTGGTGGTGGTGGAGGTGGAGGTGGTGGTGGTGGTGGTGGTGGTGGTGGAGGTGCTGGTGGTGGAGGTGGAGGTGGTGGTGGAGGTGGTGGTGGTGGAGGTGGAGGTGGAGGTGGTGGTGGTGGTGGTGGAGGTGGTGGTGGTGGTGGTGGTGGTGGTGGTGGTGGTGGTGGTGGTGGAGGTGGTGGTGGTGGGGGGGTGGTGGTGGAGGTGCTGGTGGTGGAGGTGGAGGTGGAGGTGGTGGTGGTGGTGGTGGTGGTGGTGGGTGGTGGTGGTGGTGGTGGTGGTACTGGTGCTAGTAATAGTGGTGATAGTGGTAGCATAAAAGAGATTTTACTCTGGATCTTTGTAGGAAAGTTTTCCCACCCCTGCTGTGGGGCAGTATGGTGTCCTATACATTTGGGTGAGTAGCCATTGTTTGGAGGTGTCAACAGTAGAAAACATCCCCATGTAGCAGTAGGAGGCATTGAGAACGGGTTAGCAATGCTTTTTCTCTGAACACAGTGATCAGGACCAGGACCAGGAGCAGGAGCAGGAGACCCAAGTAGCCCGAGTAGCTGACAGCAGCCTGGACTCTCTGCCCAGGAGTGCTTTGGGTCTTATATTAGGAGAGCGGTAGGTAGGCAGTCAGCCATAGAAGATAAAGCCGACATTGCACCTGTCCTGGTCTCTAGCAGGATTACAGAAAGAGTTGGTACAGAGTATGGGTGAGAAAGGACTGCCTGACCAACACCCTGACACACTTGCAGGATTTCCAGAAGCGACCTTGGGATGCTCTTTGGGGGATTCTTTGAGCCTATCCCTCACAGGGTTTTAGGAAATGGGGGAAGACACTTGGACCTGTCTCTGTCAGATGGAGCTGTAGACCTTGAGGGGTGTATGCTAAGGCAGGCAGTGATGGGAGGGGGATCAGTCACACAAGTCCTTTTCTGCATGCAGCTCACAGATATGAGCCATGGAAACTCTGACCTCAAAGCCTGTACCTTTGGTTTTGCCAAAGAACAGCCAGCTACGTTTCACTTTCTGTAACTGTGCTTGGAGAACAGAAGCAAGAAATCTACAAGGAAAAAAAAATTTTTTTTTCCCCACCATCTTCTGTGTGCTGAAACTGTGCTTGAATGATATACATGGGTAAAACGATTTCAGACAGTCCCTTAAGGGCATGTGTGTTGGCTGCCTATAAACCACCGTGGAGCCCATTTGCTTTGCAATCTTGCCTTCCACACACACAAGCACACACATACATATTCATGATCTGCATCCTACAAGCTCAATAATTCATGGCTTATTGACTTAAGTTGATGGATGGAAGTTTTGGGTAATTGGAAAGAAAAGATGAGAATTCCGAGAGACTGGGTGGGCATGGCCATGCAGGAGTTGCCCACTTACCAATAATGTGCTCTCTGGGTAGGGCGGGACAAGGACTCCAGTACGGCACAGTTTGGCTCTCCTGGCACAGCGTTCTCTGGACTTTTATGCCCAGTGAAAGTCATGACTGCAGATTTTTAAAAACAATTAAATAGCATCTTCAAGTTATCATCACTATAAAATATTAGTGGGTCACAGCCGAGGGCCTAGCTTACAGTAGGAGCAGAATGATGGGTGCCTAAGGAGGGAGCAGAGAGGTGAGAGGTCTCAGGAGTGGAAGGAGGGTCAGCAGGTCCCCTTGCTTGCTCTTCTGGAACACTTGCTTCTTTGTTTTTAGAAGTGTAGCATCATGTTTGTGTTCTTTGTCCTTCTGCTGTCATCTCTGCCACTTCTTGAGTATCTGGTTTCCAATGATGCTGTGGAATTTCACTGGAAACAAATTCAGTACAAAAGGGAAAGAAAGGAATGGAAGCATGGAATTAGAGGTAGCTGTGCTCACCCCTGCACCACCAATGCAGTCACAGCATGGGATTAGGAGTAGCTGTGCTCACCCCTGCATCACCAGTGCACAGGATCATGGGATTAGAGGTAGCTGTGCTCACCCCTGCATCACCAATGCCCTCACAGCATTTGTTGGGAGCAGTGAGACCCCAGATCCTGAATTTCTTGTAAACAACTTGTTTTCCCCTGATTTGAGTGTCTACAGCTGCTCTGAGCACGAGACCTTCAGGAGTTCCTGATGGCAGGAGAGTGGTTTCTGGTGGGTTTGGCTGGGGCGTGGCTATCTCTATATAATCTGCCGCTGAACACAATAAAGGGGCATTCTTGGGGAATTCAAGGATGACCCGTGTCGCTGTCTCTCTGTCTGTGTGTGTCTGTGTATTTTAACCTCCAGCCCCTTGCTCGAAGCTCGCCAACTGGGTGCCAGTGCAGAGAGCGTAGACACGGGGGCGCGGCAGCATTGAATTAGGGGTAGCTATGCTCACCCCTGCACCACCAATGCACTCACAGCACAGATTAGCAGAACCTGTTGACTGTGGAAGCCTGGGGTTTTTCTTTTAAACTTTAGGGGTTCTCTGCTATGCCCTTTGTTTCCTTCACTTATTTGGGGACCAAGTGAGCCCCTGGCCCTGCAGTGAACCACCTCGAAAGTTCTGTCATGTTATGGTTTTACGTACACATCTCAGTAATGTGCTTTTTAAAGCCAATTGCTGACCAAGGCTTTTAATTACTAACGGCTCTTGAATGTTGTCTTGTTTTTGCTAGGCACTAACTTATTTTCCTGTGATAATGTTGGGGTTTAAGTTTTTGTGATTTCCTCCTCCCTTTTACTCTGCTTGGAGTGAAGATTGTGTCCTGAGAGTGCACTGGCAGCTCCCATTGGCCCACAGACGTTAGTGTGGTGTGAGGCAAAGCCAGTCCTAGAGGTCACCTGAAGAAGCAAGCTCATTCATTCTTTTTAGGAGTTGCTGCTATTGTCTCCAGCCTCAGAGGTCAGCTCTGGGTAGTCTCAGGGCAGGCAGCTGTCCCCTGTCTTGTCATCAGCTGGGAAAACTAAGTTGTGGGTGCCTGAGTGTGACAGGAAAGCCTGAAGTATCTGTTGCCATGACCCAGGGAGGTTGTATCATGTCAGCCCTGCGCAGGCCGCAGGTGAAGGGGCTGGTTAACTGCTGTCTTGGTTTCGCTTTCTCTTGCTGTGATAAAATACTCTGAAATAAACAGCTTGCACAGGGAGGGCTCATTTTGGCTTACACTTCCAGGGTGTTGTGTGTCACCGTGGGGAAGTCACTGAGGCAAGAGCTTGAGGAAACTTGTACATTGCGTCCACCCACAGTCAAAAAGCAGAGGTTTTATGCACATGAGCATTCAGCGACTTCTTCTACATTCCATACAACCCAGAGTGCAGTGGTGCCTGCTCTAATCCAAAATGGTTCTTCCCACATAAATTAGCATATTCGAGATAATCCCTTGCAGGCCTGCCCAGAGGCTCATCTCCTTAGTGATTCTAGATTCTGCCAAGTTGACAATTAAGGCTGTCGTGACAGTTGCGGTGTGGCGGGAGGGGACCAAGTGGTTGTCCTAAACAGTCTTGTGACAGCAGATGGGCCAGTTGTAGAGATGACCAAGGCTGGTCAGTGATTGCAGTGATTAAAGGGCCCAGTCCCGTGGGAGGCCTCAAGCTATAGACCATGGAACAGTAGTGGCACCTTTAGACTTGGCCTGAGAAACGCACGTTCAGAGAGGCAGCTAGGGACAGGCTAAATAATGGCCTCGTCCAGCTGTCTGAACGGACCTAAGAGTTTACTGATAAATATAAGGGGCTTTGTCTTGGAAATACTTGATTTATTAATTGAACACCATGAATATATATTATCTAATGCATTCATTCAGGTAGTAAGAGTTTGTGGAAGCAATGTAAATTCATGTAAAAAGCGTACCTCAAAAGTGGGCTTTGGGATCAGCCAGACCTTGGTTTATAGTCTGGTCTCTGGCTACTTTAATCAGCTTTGTGACCGGGGCAGTGTTCTCTGTGCATGAAAACAAAACACCTGCCTCCTTGGGATTTGTGAACAACGAATAGATATTGTATTGAAGTGGTTATTACTGTCACTGATACCAGCACTAAATACATATTGCCTGCCATTGTTGAGGAAGGAGCCAACAGTTGGCTCCATATAGATGTTTCTTCTCTGATGTGCATCGTGTTGGATTGCAGTCCTTCTACTGCTTACTGTGTGACGTCAGCTCCGCTCTGGCACTGTGGGCGGTGTTATCAGTACTGTACCCTTCCCTCAGATGGAGAGGGTGACAGTGGTGGCTACTCGCTGATGTCACATGTATCACAGAACGTAAGGTCTGAACCATCCCACCAGACTGCTGTGGGAAGAGGGAGATGTGTTCCTCCTTCAGTGTGGCTTTATAAGAAAAGGAGGCTGGAGGGTTATGCTGTCACTGGCCCTGCTTTTTCCCCCTCTGGTGTTCCTGCTTTTTCCCCCTCTGGTGTTCCTGCTTTTTCCCCCCCTCTGGTGTCCCTGCTTCCCCCCCCCCCCCCCGGTTTTCCTGCTTTTTCCCCCTCTGGTGTTCCTGCTTCCCCCCCCCCCCCGGTTTTCCTGCTTTTTCCCCCTCTGGTGTTCCTGCTTTTTCCCCCTCTGGTGTTCCTGCTTTTCCCCCTCTGGTGCTCCAAGTTGTTGCGTGGAAAGATGATGCATACAGATGTCCAGACCCACCTACAAGCCTACACTTCCCTTCATCAATAGATAGAAACCTGTAACAGTCCATTCTGGAGCCTCGATTAACACTCGTGGGTCAACTGTGGAACATAGAGAAATGATTAATGTTTATTGGGGAAAGCCTCTGGGAATATTAAGTGATGGTAATAGAAGCTATTGGAACATTTGCTTCTTTCTTCAAAAAAGAAAATCTTGTAATTAATATCCAAGGTCTTGTTGCCAAGTTTCCAGAACTAATTAAGTACCACATTGTTGAGCATTTTAGTCAAGGCACCTAGAGCCCATGGCAATTCTTATCTGAGACTAGGTGTATTTTTCAGAGACTGAAGCCTAAAGCTTTCTATTCATCTTTCAATTTTAGCTGTTTGTGACCACAGGATCAAAGATGGTCCCTGACCAACTTTATGGTGTCTTGGAAGCATCCTTCTCCCTATAATGCTTTGTCTAACGATGCGCTTAACAATGATAAATAAAACTGGTCAGAATGAATAGAATTAAACCGGAGAGTGAAGAGGCAGGCAAATTTAGTTATACAGGTGACTGGAACTCAAAGTGAAATACATTTCATTGTGCAAATCCAAAGGGAAACCTAAGATTTAAGAGAGGTATTGCTTTAAAAACATAAGGGAAGATACAAACTTCTAGAAAGGAGGAAAAAGACTAATTACGATATTACTGAAAAAGCATTGGTGGCTGAAGAATCACGCTTGCAGCATGCTCTCTGCATGTGGAAATGAAACCGTTCAAGACGGACTTCACTGCCCTGGGCTTGGAGCACCTGTAGGTTAATTGGCAGCGGTTGCCACGATTGTTCGTCAAGATACCAACTGTCTAAACAAGCCCGGTGATACTTACACTTATATGCTTTTATAACATAGATAGGTTATCTCTAATCCAGAAGCCCCAAATGCTCCGAAACTGCAGGCTTCATTTTGGATGAGTGGCGCTCAGTGTACAGTAGGTTTAGCTCCAGGTTATTTCTAAGAATCTAGGCATTTGGAACTTCCGAGTCTAGTAGATTTCCATTTCCTCGAGGAGCAGCATGGAGCAACAGGAGGAGCTCATGTGTGTCCCCTGTCGTCATCTGGCTCTGTGTTTGCCCAGTGCTTGGTGCCTAGGCATTCGGGAATATTTTTCAGCCAATGAATTACCAAGATCTCAGTTTCTAAGCTTTGCACAGAGTGCTGGGTCCTATGCCCCAAGCCTGTACTCCCAGCTACTTGAGAGATTGTTGAGGTAGAAAGATTGCAAGTCCAAGACTAGCCTGGACCACAGAGTGAGTTCAAAGCCAGCATGGACCAAATAGTAAAGCCCTGTCTCAAAGCGGTAACTATCAGTAGACTGGGGATATAAGTTAGTGATAGAGTTTGCTGAGCATGCGTGATTCCTGGGCTCAGTCCTCAGGACTACAAAACAAAGCTATATATGTTGGTATGTGAACTTTGTGAATCATCCTTTGTGTTTAAAGTTCTTATCAAATCTGAATAGACTTAAAAATAGAAACACGGTGTGTTATGAACACTTATGGAATTCGGGTAGTGGATGTAATTCTAGAGATTAAGTATTCCTTAGTTTTCAGTCAAAGGCATTAAAGACCAGAGAGGTGGGTTGACTTGGGTGTGCTCCCCCAGACATTAATGACCAATCTTGTACCAAACCCAACTGCCCAGTGCTCCTTTGTCTTCTTACATTTTTTTTTTAAAGTAAATCTTAGGTTCATGGATCCTTCCATACGTTTAACTTCTGAGTCCCCAAAGCAGAGTTTAGAGAAAACTCTCTTTCTTTTTGTTAAACACGAGATAGATTTCCTTGAAAAACAGATCCATTTCTTGTCCAGGCTCTGGCACAATGCAGGAAGTTGCTTGGCTGCACCAGTTTTTAATGTCCTTTTCTCTAAAAGGAGAGTTTGCGCCACCTAGTGGATCGAAGAAGAGGCTCTTGGGGTGAAGGCTTTCTGTGGCCCTCCCCTAAGGAGGAGAAAGGAACACAGTTGTAGCTCATGAATCTCCACTCACTCCCATGGAAACGTTTATTAGTGTCCTGGGAGTGGTGTCCATAGCCCAGGACACACATCAGGTCACTTTGTCCCCCACCGTGCTAAAGTAAGCTACACTATTGCCCGTGCTGCTCTGTGGTGGGGAAGAAGGTGCGGCAGTGGGCACCTCATCAGCCCTCTTCGTCCTCCCAGCTCTCTCGGGTCTGAACCTTATATTGGGCCTTCCCAATTGTTGGCAATCAATTAAGTCCTGTTCTTCCCAGGAATTCCCCCATGGTTCTTCTGGACAATTATTCAGGGTTGTACAGTATTCTAGTTTTTGGAAGTTTCCAAATTGCTTCTTTGCTGCCCTTCAGTAGAGATATTCAGTCTTTTCACACACTCTGGAGAAGGTTTGTTTTAAGTGGCAGGCAGTGTCCAACTGCAGAGCAACTTGAAAACTGAACAGACAGGACAGGCCCAGGTTTCTCAGCCCAGACTTTCCTGGTGACTGGAGGTGTCTCTCAGCCTCTGACATTGGATTTTTCTTTGAAGAGTGCTTGGTCATTTTATAGTTAAGAGTACAGCTCATCAAAAGCATTTCTAAAGCTCTATGTTCATCTACCAGTATCTTCACTGGGATGGCCAGAAGGTCCATGTGGTTTATAGTGGTACAGGTGACAATCGGAATCGAAAGAGAAACTAGCCCAGCAGGGAGGTGAGCCTTGCAGAAAGGCTGAGTTAACTGGCTCAGGATGGGTCATAAGCAAAGGTGTCTTTTGGGAGATTTCAAGATGGAATTGAGACTGAGAATAGCCACCAAGTTGTTACCCAAGTATTTAGGGTGAAAGCCTGGGCTCTGGTAACTCCAAGTGAGGCCCAGTCACCTGTCCCCAGTATGTTAATTAAGGAGAATAATTTTGAAAAGCAGAGAAAGGAGGTTTATTCTGCATGCTACACATTAGGGAGTAAAACAAATAAAGATGCAGCGACTCCAAGTTAAGATGTGGATATGAGGTTTTGAGAGAGGGCAAGAGGCTGACAGAATGGAGTAGGATTGGTGGAGGTATGGTCCCCTGTATTTGGTCTCAGCTCCCTGTCTGTCCCTGTCTGTTTGTCCTAGCATTCTATAATACATGTTAGATTGCTAACCTGTTAATGCTGAGGGTACACTCTGGCCTCCTCTGGGAGAGTGAATTGTTCCTGGAAGCTTTTGACTTCCTGGGATTTAAAGTAACTCAGGAGGAAAGGTTAAGAACAGTTGCTTATCTCTGTGATGTTGGCCAAAGCACAGACACAAATTGAAGGCAGAGATGCCAGGCTCTCATCCTGTCTTCAGTTACCCTGTGAGCCAAAAATGAGGAGACAGTGTTTGTTAGCAAAATCGGCTTCCAAGTGCCCGTTTCAGTAGGGTGGCCTTAAGAAAGGGCTGTGAAACATTGGGCCCCAAATACGTCTAGTGAGCTCTTAGGGCTTTTAAATCGTGTGCACATTGGAGATCCCTCTGGGAGGACTGGAGGCAGGGCTGTACTGCCCCACTGTTAGCATGCGAGAGGAGTCCAAGTCTACCTCTATGAGAGATACTTACGGAGCAGGTTCTGAGGCAGACCTAGCTCTGAGGGATGAGTGTGAGGGTCAAAAATGTCCCTCCGTGAGTGGCAGCTGAGCAGATTGTTAAAGTTGTCCTCATTTGATGCTGTTGGCGCCTTCCCAGTGGCTGTGGGAATGTGGGTGTCTCACAAGAAGCATTTGTTCTTTCTGTTGGTTTAATATTGAATTTCACCTTTACAAAGGTAGAGTGTGCCCAACCAGTTGATGGAAGAAGCTTCTGGAATAGAAGCCTGGACACTTGGAGCTGTTTTCTTTGACTTAAGAACTTTGCTGATTTGACTTGTCTTGGTGGTAGTGGGGCATGTGGAATGGTGAGAGGGCAGGGGTGGCCCAATCCTCTTGCGTATGGTAACTTGCGTCTTTATGTGGAAGACCTTGTCCACCTACCTGGCCCAAGCAGGTGATGCTAAGGTTCCGGCCCGAAGGATTTCTGCTGTTTTCAGAAGAATGGCTAGAATGTTGTCATGACATCTTCTCAGGTGATACAACTAACGACCATGAAACACTGCTTTGGTTCTGGTCTCTTCCACTCCTTGTGTATTTGGGGGCAAAATTGAGTCTCAGTTTTCCTACTAACTACCTTAAAGGTCCAAGGAGAATTAGCCCTGATAATGTGTGTCAAATACCTAACACATAGTTGACAAAGAAGTAGGATTCTGTGAACAGAAGGCGTTCGGGGAGCTATCACAAAACGTGTATAATGAATTAAGATGATAATTAACAACATTCCCTTCTTCTTTTGGAGATAGCAGCTTCATGGCCCATGTGCAGCTGTTGTCTAGGGGAGGTGACAGAGATGTTTATAGCAGCTTCTCCAGGAGAGGCATGCTACTGTCATTTGCCATGACGTAATAGTCTATGGATACTATACTTAGTATATGGTAAAACAGTACCACTTCTCTGATGCCCTCAGCCTGGCCATAAAAAGCATCTATGTGAATCAGTGCAAACCGAGTTTGCAGCCAAAGGGACCTGAAATAAAGTTCTAGAAACATCAGTGTGATCTGAGTTCTGAGTCTTCCCTGCCGGTGTGTAGAGAGCTGCGTGGAGCCGCACCTGATGGCGATGTGTAGAGAGCTGTGTAGAGCTGCACCTGATGGTGCTGGCTCCCGCCCTCCGCGATCCCGAAAGCGAGCGCTCTCTGTGATAATCAACTCCTAATATGGCTAAGGCCTGACTCATGCTATTATCACGCAATGATCGTCAGCTGCTTGCATATGCATGAACCTATGGGCAGTGCCCACGTGGCAAGCAATCCGGGGTTGGCGGCCCGTGCCTTTTTAAAGGCTGGGAGAGGTTTGCCCGGGGAGAGAGAGAAAGAGAAAGAGAAGGAGAAAGATTGCTGTGAACAGGTCCTGAATAAACTGGTTGCAAGAAGAGCTCCGGTGTTGCGTCTTCCTTGCTGGTCGAGGCAGGCAAGAAGAGCTCCGGTGTTGCGTCTTCCTTGCTGGTCGAGGCAGGCACAACACCGGTGTTCTGAGAAAATGGGGAATAGGAAAAGTCAGCCAGGCAGGGATCACTAGACATCTTCATTACTTGGGAAATTCATGCTGGAGAATAGAGATTATTCTTGTAGATATTACTTCTTAATATTGAACCCCAGCATTAGGTAAGCCATGGAAGCCAGGGCAGGAGGAGCACAGAGGAATGTGTGCTTGCTGCCAGAGCCTGGCTTTCAGAGAAAGGGGAAGGGATGGACTCAGTCTCTCGTCATTCCTGGGGAGAAAGGCTGAAGGATCGCAAGTGTTAGAGAAACCTAAGGACTTCACTCTCCTCTACCCAGTGTTCAAAAGTCTAACCTTCCTTAGTTCTAGCAAGTATATAAGTACTTACACACACTTTTTATAAAAAATGGCTGCTATTTGTTCCCCCATTCCAAAGAACACATGGTGGGCCCTGTTACCCACAGCAGGCTGTTTGGACTACTTTTCCTGATCTTGCAAACTGCATCTAACCTGGCACCATCCAGCTTGCAGCTCTGTGATTTCCAAATGCAAATCACCATTGTCACCCTCTGCAGAGTCTGTTCTTGCCTCCTGTGTCCCTGATGGACTGTCCCTTCTGCTTCCCGCCTGTCTACCCAGAGTGCATTCATTCAAGTCCCAGTACTGCGTCCCCGATGGACTGTCCCTTCTGCTTCCTGCCTGTCTACCCAGAGTGCATTCATTCAAGTCCCAGTACTGCGTCCCCGATGGACTGTCCCTTCTGCTTCCCGCCTGTCTACCCAGAGTGCATTCATTCAAGTCCCAGTACAAGCTTCGCACTTGAGTGCACATCGATTTCTCTCCTGTCTAAACCAGCTCTGAGCAGTCATGTGAGATCAAGAGCTTGGGCTTAGCACTCCTGTCATGTATGAGCTTTGTCAGCCAGTGAGTGAGCACCTCAGGGACAAACACTTTCTGTTCTTCTGTGTGTTGTGTATCTGTGGTTTGCTCAATAAATTCACAATTGGCTAGATAAATGTATCAAAAGAAGTGGTGGGCATCCTTGTCATTACACTGACTGTGTGTTCTTAACGGAGTAAGACACTAAGATATAGAATTTCATTAGCTCAAGTTTCAAGCCCCTGACACAGAGCTGGAGAATCTCAGGATTTCAGAACCGAGACCGTGGTCCTCTAAGTCAACACCATTCTTTCACAGCTGAGCATGGTTGTGACAGGAACGAGGCACCTCTCCTACTGACTGCAAACCGTCTGTCAGTCTTTGGCTTTAGGTTAGCCATCAAAGGGTTAGCTGGCAGCTTTATGTTTCACATAGATGGGCCTGTGAGTGTTCCGAAGTGTGTTTCTCTTATCTTAGAAAACCTCACTGTTTATCTTTTTGCCAAGTTCTGTGGAGGGAGGTCCTATATGGATATTGCTGCTGTATCTCACTGCTGCATCCCGTGTGTGTGTGTGTGTGTGTGTGTGTGTGTGTGTGTGTGTGTGTGTGAATTCACTGAGGAGGAGTCTAGAGTGTGTAAGCTTGTTCTACACCTGTAGCCACCAAGACAATAAAAAGTTCCTTGTGGCCCCAGACACGAAGCATAAAATGCACATATCTTCTGTTCTCACTGAAGATCATTTTATGCTATCCCATGATGCTCTAGGTATCTTAGATTGTTAGCCACAGTCCCTCAGAGACTCTCAGCTGAGAAAGAAAGCTCATTTGCATTCTCCAATCAGCAAAGATCAAGGGCAGTTACCACAGTGCTTAGTCACTAGGACAGGCCATTACAAACCATGCTCCCGAGGACAGCAGCGTTGATGGGTGCTGGGAGAGGAAGCAGCTCTTTGCCAGTGTGGACCAATACCAGGAGCTGGGATAGGATGAAGGACAGCTGGCCAGCGCTGGCCTTGCTGGATAGCTCCCAGTCCCTCTGCTGGGGGAAGGCATCTTTACTTGTGTAGTGTTACTGTCCTGTATCATGTCGTGTAGTGTAGAATTGTGTAGTGTAGCATTGTGTTGTGTGTTTTAATATCCTCAGTAATTATGCTTTTCTTTTATAGAGAAATTCCAGTCCCAACTAATAATCATGCAATTTTGATTATTTGTGCCACTGTTTCTTTTCATTCACTTTAAAACTTTTTAGAATTATAAGTTAAATGTTAGTGTTGACTTTTATTTGTTAGCAAAAAGTCAGTAGAGAAGGTTATATAGATGTATATGTTTTAAACAGTTTATAAACACTGAGTCATCGTGCTAATGAATTATAAAGTCACCTGGGGTCAAGACTAGATTGAAAATGGAACCAAATAATAAATATCAGAATGCACACTGTAGTCAGCCCTGGTGATTGCTGTGTGTTGTTCAAGATGCGTTTTATGATGCGTCATGGTGTAATCAGTCTTGGAAACCCTGCTGTCATGCATTGGAGGCTGGGTCACTGCAGTCACTCTCTCTGCTTTATTAAGAACTGTCAGTGTTGGCTGCTCTTCGCTCTTCTCATATTATGAAACATTCATTTGTTAATTGTTTCAACACATTTATTTTGAGCACCCAGTATATTCCAGGCACCGCTCTATATGCTGGGGAGTAGCTCTCTGTTAAAACTCACAAGGCAATCATCTAACTTTTGGAGAACCCCTGTGTTGGTTTGCATACATTCAACTGTGATCACAGAAATCTCCCTGCTAAGATCCTTTCCCATGCCTCACAGGGCTTTTGCTTGTATTTTCCTGATCAGGACACAGCTAGACACATAGAAAACATACTTTCTGTTTTTAAACTATAAAGTCAGGGTTTCCCCCAAAGAAGTCAGAATGATCATGGGGAAGACATTTCATACTGCTTCCCACCAACACAGAACTTCTTAGATATAACAAACTGTGTTTCTCTTGATGGGAAGCTGGGGTTTTCTGTGATCGTCATTACGGGGGAGACCCGGGCTCTGCAGAGTCATGGCGTAGAGCCGTGCAGGTTGTCCACTGCACAAGAGCAGTCTGCTGCACTGCAGGTGCGGATGAGGTCACTAGATCTCTAGAATTAATGCCTTGGCAAGGGGCTGGGTCCACAGACAGCAGAGGGGAATCTTCCAGGGGTAAAAATCACCCTCTGCTCTGGACAGATCATCAGCTAAGTAAACCCCAGGGCAGGGAGAACTATCTATATCCAAGGAGACCTTTTCACTAAGTGCCGAAATGCCCTGTGCAGGCTGCCGTAGGCTCAGAGGTGGGCCTCAGGAAGCAAGTGCCCATAAGTGTACATGATTTTGTCCCGTTGGCTACAGCTCTTCTTGCCTTTTTCAAAAGTTACTTTTAGAGTTACAGAAGGTAGGTGACACAAGTGTATCTACCATCCTACCACACAGGTGAGCAGAGAATTTGCTTTTAGAGGCTGAAGCGGATACTGTAGAATCTCATTGGCTGACCTCTGTCATGCCTCAGGTCGCCTCTTTCCCATTGTAGGAGAGGAAATTAGGATGATAAATGAAGCTTCCGGTTACTTCTGATGGGAAATGGGAAATGAGACTTCTCTCTTTAATTTCAACCAGTGCATAGTAGCGATAATGCCACACCAAAGGATGTGGTTCTTGGGCCTCGGAATTAGGAGATGATAGAACAGGCCCCACCCTCCCTCACACAGACGGCACAAAACATAGCTCACACAAAACCTCACCTTATCTGTGGAAGCCAGGTGGTGTTCTCCTCCGAAACAAGAGCAGATGCAAGAGGGGAAAATCTGGTCTGCAGTTTGGTGTGAATCACTTATTCTTCCCCATGCACCATCCTAAGAGAACATTCAAAATTGATCAGCAGCAAATGCCTTGTGAGTTTATCTTCAGGCAGGTTGTAAGGAAAGCAGAAGGTCGGCTTGGGGACCCAGCAGAGGCTGCTGGCCTCTTGTTACCATCCTGCTATGGCTGTCTCTTGCCCCACACTGACTTTCCACAGGCAAGGTAGCCCCTCATTTCTGAGATGCTCTGCTGTGAGTCTCCAGTGCCAGATGACGAGCAGATTTGGGGAAAATGGAGGAAAACGACCACAGCTAGAATTATCGAATTTGTTCTGGCAGACACCTGTGCCATTTCTGTCTCACCATTGTGTGGAGATTTCTTTGTCGCTTGTAGAAAATAAGCCAGGAGTGAAATCTGTCCTTTGTCATCAGAGCTTGTTTTTGCACCTGGGAAAATTGTTCTAAATATAAAATTTTACCCCAAAATGATGCACTTAGCCCAGCAGGCAGATGGAGTCTGAAGGGCGATGGCAGGCATGAGATGTGGTCCAGCCTTTCCGTAGTCAGCTGCTGGCTGAGATTCCAGCCCATACAGTTCCCCTCCGCTCAGGGGTTGGACATCAGCCTTACCAGCATGAATGGGACTGTTGTGTTAATCTGGAGGAAAAATGGAGGGACAACCCACGGAAGCATTTCTTCTCTGCAGTGGATCACTTTTTGAAGTTGCTCTCATTCAGAGCACGGCCCGAGCTGGGCTCTGTGTTTTCAGTGAAGTGTTATTCACTCTAAGTGGAAATGTTCCCGTTACTCAGGTATCAGCAGATGAACCTAACTACCTTGGCAACAAGGCATCCCCCACGTAGGCTGTAGATGCTGTGTTTTTCTTCTTTAGTAGCAGAGCTCCCAGTGTCCATCTCAGTCGGTTTGTTAATTGTGCGTTGAGCACTTGACAGTGCACTGTGTCCCTAGAGAACTGGCTCAGTAGGTCAGATGTACATGTTTCTGCAGAAAGTTGGCAGTCATAAAGGATGGAGAAATACATGAAGAAAACTAAGAAATGGCACTGACCTGACCAGAAAAATAGAAGTGGAGATTAATATGGAGGGAAAGTTGCATTTGGGCAATACTTGTCCACCATGGGTTCTTAAACTAAGGGCAGGACAGGGAACACTGGAATGACCCACAGGGGTTCTCAAGACTTGTTGTATAGCCAAAGAAAGGAGTCTAGACTCCGAGTTTAGAGGCGGCTGTAGCAGGATCTGTGACTCAACGGCCTAACCTCAGACCTCCTCCTTCTCTGCGACTCAACGGTCTAACCTCAGACCTCCTCCTTCTCTGTCTTCCTTAGGGTTTCTGTTGCTCTGAAGAGACACCATGGTCACGGCAACTCTTACTAAGGAAAACATTTGATTGGGGTAGCTTATAGTTTCAGAGGTTTAGTCTACTGTTACCATGGCAGGACATGACAGTCGCAGACAGATGTGGTACAGGAGAAGGAGGTGAGCCCTCTATAGCTTGATCCACAAGCAATGAGAAGTGAACTGAGTCACTGGGTGCAGCTTGAGCACAGGAGACCTCGAAGCCCACCCCCACAGCGACACACTACTTCCAACAAGGACACACCTCCTAATAGTACTGCACCCTACGGCGGCCATTTCCTTTCAAACCACCACGTTCTCTAACCCTGTCCCTAGAGGAACTGTCTTTCTGGGAGGAAACTTTTTCCCCTCTAAGTCTTTGAAGTCAGTTCTCAAAAGATTGCATGAATGCCCTGGGCTGAAATAGTGTGCTTAAAGGTCTTTAAATGCTCAGGAGATACTCAACAACTGAGACAATGCTGTTGGAAGAGTATTTTTCAAACAATTAATAAATAAGAAAGAGACATATGAAATTTTCCTTGAAACATTTCTCCCATCTCTGCTTTTGAGTTACCCCTACCTACCCCAGTTTCCTCACTAATTCTGGCCTCAGAGTTAGACTGTGAAATCCACTCTTATATACTATTTGGGATACACCCTTCCTCCCTTCATTCTTACTCCTCTTCCTGTTTAGTATGTACAGGGTGGCCTAAAGTCCTATGTAGCCCAGGCTAGCCTTCTTGAACTCAAGTTCTTATGCCTCGGCTTCCCACATGCTAAGGTTGTGACACATATTACCATTCTTGGCTTGGACTATTTCCATAACTGAACTCTATTAGATGAAGCTTAATTGTATTGGGTCATATATTAAATTATTGTCTGGAAAATTACATTATGAAGCTAGAGGGTACAAATAATATGCATATAATACAGGACAAGAAGCTTTAGAAGTAGCCCTTTGCTAACCCCTCCAGAGAGGTGGGGGTGGGGGTTGGTTTGTGGTTTGTGAAGGGCAAGAGAAAAATATCTTGATGTTGTAAGAAAAATGACTTTAACTTGCTCATTCCTTGCTGAGGTCTCTTGGACATGGCTGGGTTTTTGTTGGCAGTGACACTCTTATTTCTTCTCTAAACTTTTGGTCAACCGGTCCTTTGGGATTAGAATGAGGTTTAAGTGGGTGAACACAGCAAACAGAAAATGTTTGAGAGAATCCAGTGACCCTGGTAAATCCATCCTGCCCTAGGACACCCTTATTCTTTGGAGTCTCCTGGGCAGATCTGTTGTCGTGCACAGCCCCTCCTAGTTCTGCAGACGCTGACAAGGAGAAATAGAAAGGCACTCTCTCTGGAGGAGCGGCTGTACTGTCTCTCACTTTCCAAAGTGCATCTAGACAAGCATTGTAGGGGTATTTCATTTATATTTTAATAAGTAAAGCTTGCCTGAAGATTAGAGAGTAAAACAGCCTCACTGGTCAGCCTTACAGATCAGGCAGTGGTGATCCCTTAATACCAGTAGCCACACCAGTTTGCCATAGAAACCAGGGAGTGGTACACACCTTTAATCCCAGCCCTAGAGAGGAATAGAAAATGGGAGGAGACAGCTCTCAGATGCAGTCTCATTCTGAGATTACTGGAGGCATTGAATTGCCATTTCAGACAGAGGTAGAGGTAAGAGCCAGTGATTGGCTATTTTGCTTTTCTGACCTTCAGGTTGAACCCCAATTTCTGTCTTTGAAATTTTATTAATTGTGCTACAAATGCACATTTTGTTCTGTCTGTTACCCCTGCTCACCGCACCCTGATTTAGCTTATTCTTAAATTGATGCCCCAAATCAGAAAATAATGATCATTTTTCCTTTTAGTCCCATCTGTGTCTAAGCATTGTCTTTAATTCTCAAATACTTCTAGATATTGTGGTTACCCCAGTTTACAGAGGAGGAAGCAGCTTAGAGAGATTAAATGGCACAGTGCAGTCCGTACACTATTAAATCCGGACCTGCATCTGCCCACCTAAAAATCCTGTGTTCTTTCTAAAATCCACTGTCTGTTCAGGTCTGGCAACCATGCTCCGAGTCTAGCGTGACTCCCTAACTCTTAGTATGGACCTAAGTCAGTCCTTAAAATCCCCAGTGCTTCTACCCTTGTGTATAACAACAAACAGAATAGTGTTCCAGCTGCCTTCCCATCCCAGTCACTAAATGCTGAGTTTTCAATGTGTTCAGCAAATGTTTGGTGAAGAGGACCATTCCTGGAATGTGGTCAGGTTAGAAACCCCAGAAGGTGCAGTCTCCATGGTGGTCAGCAGCATGCAGGACTGACCGGCCATCTCCGTTTGCACTGGAAACAGGCTGAGACCGGCTTTTATCTTACAAGTATTTTCCACAGAAAATGGTGCAGACACCCTCCTTGTAGCCATCACCTTCCAGTTCCCTCAGCTTAGTAACTTTGAATGTCACCTCCATCTTCTCAGCCTGCCTCTGGCAGTGGCATCGGTACACTGTGTGGTCTTAAAGTGGCGGAGCAGAAGGAGACAGGAGGGGGGCTGATTCATCTGCTACAAACTATTTCCAGACTTTGAATAATTGAATGTTTTCTGTCCTGAACACTTGGCTGACGTGTAGGGTGGGCCCCTCTCTGTGAACCAGAGTGTCTGTCTTCCCTTTTGCACTTGACCATGCCTCTGGGTGATCTGTGTCCTGGGAAGGAAGAGGTGGCTGTGAAGAGCCCATCCAGCTGCTGCCCTTGGCTGCCCACAGTGGACCAGCTTCCCGTCCGTTGGCTTGTCTCTCCAGCAGCAGCTGGTGGGCTCCAGCAGGGGTTCAGTAAAGACTTTCTCAACTCTGTTTCCTGTGGTGTAACAAGTCCAGTCCCCCTTCTCCCTCTGCTGGCCCTACTGTTTCTCCACACTGGTGGGGACCATGAGGTGGGAGAACTCACCACTGACCCATGGAACCAGCTACTTAGTTTTCTCCTTGGGCATCAGAGAAAAAGCCAAAGAAGGTGGCTTCTGTCTTATAGAGGATGTCACAGTCACCTGACCTCCACTGCCTGCCACCTACCTGAGTGACAGAAGGTAGGGTCCATCTGTTTGCTCCAGTGTGACTGGATCACAAAGAAACAGTTAGCAGATGGGAAATTTATTTTTCAAGACACATATAACAACCATCACTGAGAGGACACTAGTGCTAATTTAGATGCAAATGGAATCGCCCAACTAGAGCTGATCACAGAAGGGTCAGGGTTCCTGTATGCTCAATTTCACTCCTACGAATCGAGTTATTGTGCTTCTGCAGTGTGGACACGATGGGTGGGCTTATTTTCTTCTTCTTCTTCTTTTTTTTTTTTTTTTGTATAGAGTTTTGACTTTGTAGAAGTAGAATGCAGCATCCACCTACCTCCCTTTTAAAAGAAAACAAGCTGTCCATTTGGTCCACTTCTGAAAAGCTTGAAATTCTGATTTAAAAAAGGGGAGGGAATCATTCTAGAGCTTGTGGGCTAAGATAAAAAGAAATAGAATGACTGAATTCAGTTGCCGTCCTGCTCAATTCCGTGCACTCTGCTGAATTGTAGCCAGGGATGGATAACTGGTGGGCAATGGGCTGGTACAAGCAATTTGAAGCTGTGTTAATGCACTGTTCATTGCATGGCTGCTTCTCACAGTCAGGTTTTTGCACACTGGGTATACCAGTGAAGCACCTGCACATAATGTGATTTGTATGTATTTCTGACAAAATATACACGCCTAAGTTCCACAGAATAGTACTTGCTCTTACTACACACAGGGTACACTAATATTTTCTATTTGAAAATGGTCTAAACCATTAGTGAACCAGCAAATTGAATTCACTCACCCGGTCTCAAGCTACATTCTTTAGAAAACACAACTTTAAGGGGCTGGTAAAGGCGGTTGGTATGAAGAAAGAACCAAGCAAGAGCTAAAGGAAGATGGGGAAAGGGAATAAAGAAAGATTTGCTTCAAAGAATGGACTAAATTGGACCGACAGAAATAAAACTACGTGCCCAAGGAAGGCCTCTGTCCTAGCACTTGTACTGGGGAGGAAGCGGGGACAGTGCCTAGGGGCTTATAGCTGTCTTTATCTTATCAAGGGTAAGTTTGGAAGTAGGTGGATTTTGAGTTTTCGCTGTTCTGCTTCAGTCATTAGGGTCCACCCTTAATTTGAAATAACATTCTAAAGCTGCTACAATGTGTAGACATTGTTAATTTGAGTGACAAGTTAATTTGTATAGCTGGCTATTTTCGTGTAAGCTGGTAGCTGCCTGCCATTCTTTATAGAACAAGGTAGATACTGGCAACCTTATGAGACAAAGGTCCTCATGTTGCAGTTCATTGTCCTCCATCATTGAATAGTTACTTTGTAGCTTCTGTGTTTTGCTAAGGCTGCTCTGGGCGCTGGCAGAAGGCTCCACTTTGCATTCCTCAGACTGAGCGTCTCTCCTCTGGGTTATCGTTAGCTTTCAAGTGATCACACTTCGGCTCCTGTCTTATCCTCATTAAGGACGTTGCCTACTTGGGAGGATTAGAAGAAGTTTCTGAAAGTACGATAATGGGGCAGGAAAAGATTTTCTGGGATAAAAGGCTCTGAAAGATATGGTGGGGAGAAGAGGTGGAAGGAGAAGCAACTGGGTTTCCCTGGTTAGGGTATTAGTTTAAGGTAAGTGTGACCTCAATCTGTAAAGAGTTTGCAACTTGATATTTAATGGGATTGGATTTTGAATATTTATAGCATGTTATGTAAATGCTACCCCCCAAGTGCTTCCTTAAATCCTCTTAGCTTACTAATGACAGCTTTGATTTCTAAAAAGAAATAAAATCTTTTCATTTATCCAGCCTAAGAGTAGTAAACAATAGCTGCTCAATGCCCCCCTTTCATGTTGGTCCCCGAGGACAGACTTGGATTCTAGCAAGTTGATTGCTGGGCTTTTGAGCTTATGAAGGTCACGTGTAACCCAGTGGGGCAAGCTGATGTTGCGCTACCAGCTGCAAAGCAGCTTCTGGGAGTCTCATGTCATGTCAGTTCAGCAGTGCCGGGTAAAGTTAGAGACTTAGCGTCAAGGAATCTAACTTTCAGCCCATTTGGAATGATTCCATTTCTCTACTGTTTTCTATTTACATTTTCTTGCCTTGATCATTTTGGTAGAGATTTCCACCAAGTGATCCCAACATTGCAGTCAAGTGGATGAATAATTGTTTATGGTTGAGCACCATTTCCTGTTTATCTGTGTCTAGTGGTGTTAATTATTTTTGAACCCTTCACTAAAAATGTACCTACACCCAGGTGTGTTAGCTCTGAAGACTGAGGCAGAAGGATTATTAGTTAAGAGTTTAGCCTGGTCTACACAGGGAGGGCTGTGTCAGAAGCCAAGGGACGAAATTGTAGCACAGTGGATGTTGCTAGCATGGGGAGGCTTGAGTAAAATTTTATTGACAGAAGTACACACATGCAAGAGAGAGAGAGAGAGAGAGAGAGAGAGAGAGAGAGAGAGAGAGAGAGACAGAGACAGAGAGAGAGAAAACAAAGAGGAAGGGAGAGCTTCCGGGGCACAGGTAGAACAAGGCTTCTTAGGTTTTTTCCTAGTTGGAAGTCCTTTTGCCTGAGACGTTTACCTGATCCTGGGTATACAGGTGTATTCTTTACTATTCTCATTGCCATAACCAGATATCCAACAAGAAGCAATTAGAAGAAAGAAGGCTTTGGTTTGGCTTATAGTTTAGGAAGGAACACTGCCCACCATGGCTGGGAAGGAGCGGCAGGGAAAGAGGGAATGAGTTACACGGTGTCTGCAGAAAGACAGAGAGAGGCAGGAGTCAGGACTGGGTTCTATAACTCCACAGCCTCCATCCATGACGCCCCAGTGAGGCTCTGCCTCCTGAGCAGCAGATCAAGTGTGCCAGCCTACGGGTCTGTGAGGGACACCTCACATTTCACCACAGTATGCATATAAAACAGATATGTAAATTACAGGTTTGTAGTAATAACTCACGAATTTATTTTAAAACAATTATTTATTACACACATAATTCTACTATTTAGATGAAATCAAATTAATTCTTGACTGAATATTTGATGCTGCAGAATGTGGAACATTTTCAGTGTTTTTTCAGAATTGATTGAGGCTTAGATTTTGCAATTGTCAGTGCTGAGGCTATCAAATCACATGAATACTTAGTACAAAGTAGTAGTATGATTTAGGATCATTTAAAAAATTGTCAGAAATACTGACCTAGCCTAATTAAAAATTCATTTGACAATTTTTCTGTGAAGCTCAAGTTAACAACTCCAATAGCAGTGTTTGCAAGCGAACATTCTAACACAATACAATCCAAACAGAGTAATTTCATACTTATGTGCTGAGTAGGTGGTGGTATGTGACGTGCCGTAGAGTATTTGGAAGAATTGGGCAATGCTCAACTCTGGCAGATAGCAGTTTCTGGATCGTGGAGGGATACTGCCTCACCCCTGAGGAGGTCCTCTGTATGTTCAGCTTTGCATGCTGCAGTAGGATGAGACATGTCCCATGCAAGCCCCACTCGAGAGCTGCAGAAAGCGCAGGCTAGAGCAGCTGGCTGCAGAAGCAGGTGGCTTGGGAGATGCACTTTTCCCTGTGTCTGTCATTTGCCCAGTGTTGATGATTTCCTGCTCCCGCTTCCTTGACTATATCTGGGCTACAGAGAGCCCTTTAAAGTAGACAGACGACTTTAAGCGGTCTGAACGCTTGCGTGCTCACACTGTGGCTGCCGAGCTGGGGAGGGTGTTTGCACTGCAGCGATGTCCCCTGTCACTCAGCACACCATGTGGGGGTTTCAGTGGATTCCGAAAGAGTGAATTCAAATGGACTTTATGGTAATAAAGTCCATTATTTATTAGAATAAGAAAGGAGACAGCTGATTTTGTGATATTTTACCCACCTGGACTCATCTATCCAGAGCACAGCTGAGCACCAAGAACTTATAAAAAGTAATTCAAACCACCAAAATAGACAGCGTGAAGGCTTTATTCGCAGATGCAGCCATTCATGGCCTGTCTACGCTCGTCTCGAAGCTCTGGACATCTGGTTACTAAACTGATCAGTGGGTTTTTAAGCTGAAAATTCAAAGAAGAGGAGGAATGAAGTATAAAAAGAATGGCCTTGGTAATGGTATGATTAACGTGACAGCGAGCACTTGTAAAGGGAGGGAGAAATAAGGCAGGAATGGAAAAAAGGAGACACTCTCATTCAGAAAGCACCGCTGTCTGCTTCATTTAGAATGAAGAGTGTTGGGCAGGGTGAGGTGTTTGCAGGGTGTGGTGTTAGAACTCCACAGCTTGGACTGTGCATTTGGTGACTTCTGTGCACCCAAGAGTGGACGCTTCTGTGCCCAGCCTGGTGATAGCCTCTAGAAAGAAAGATCAGCTGCTGCCTTCTGCTTTTAGGAGAAAGGGGAATGTCTCTGTCAATTCTGGAGTTTTGGAAGTTGCTTACAATGCACTTCCTGTTAACTGAGTTAATATTGTATCCTTCTGGGGTCTTTGATGGAGTCGAAGAACAGATAGTTATAGTTATACGTTTCCTTAGTTATGATAAAAGATAAATTAGATATAAAACTTGAGGCTCACAAATATAGGGTAGATGATAGAGTATTTTCCTTAATTTGCCAAATGTAAATGAACTAAATACTGTAACTATAATTCTTGTTTGACAACTGCTTTGTTGTATGTAATCTTGCCATTTAAAGTTAAAACCTTCCTTTTTATTTGGATGGAAAAGGGGAGGTGACGTGGGCTTTCCCTCTGTATGCTGTGAATATGTCTTATTACCATTGGTTAATAAAGAAGCTACTTTGTGCCTGTGGCAGGGCAGAATAGAGCAAGGCAGGTATTCCAAGAAGAGATAGAGGAGAAAAAGAAGGTGGGGTCAGGGAGATGCCTTGTAGCTGCCCAAGGAGACAGATGCCCCAGAACCTTACTGGTAAACCACAAGCCTCATGGTAAAATATAAAATAA